>NC_088312.1:8787878-9090909 GCF_910592395.1 Lineus longissimus | reverse complement strand
TGTGGTGGGCTTAGTAAATTTAGGTAATAAAAGAATCAAAATTCCCTGTACGCACCTTTGGACTAATGTATACATAAAGTACGTAATGAGACCATTCATCATGTCAATCCGAGGACGTTCTTTTTTAACTTAAATAAAACCTCCCTGGTCAACCAATGTCAATAGTCATTAATAGCCGAATCCCGGAGCGGTTTACTGAACTATAACACCGACACTAATTTTTCCGCAAAGCCGGCGAGAGACAATGATAATCATAATAACAATAATCTATTTTATATTGCGTACTTGAAAATTGATTGTCAAAGGCGCTGAACAAGAGATAGAAATAGACTTGCACAAGAATGAAAAATGCAGAAAGACCGTTATTTTTTTAAACCATAAATAATTGTTAAAAGACTCCGTAAAATCGTACCGAGATGGTCACCTTTCTACATGCCTATCGTCCCCTTCCCGGGCCGCCCCCACCCCCCTACATATACACTCCTGCCTCAATATACACTTTATTGATTGTGGCTGACGCAGGAGATTAGCCTCCTGATAAAATAAATACGTAACCTACTCCCGGGGACGCCTAGTAACACAGGCCCCGGACACGGGGACGTAACCAGGGTAACAGACCCGGTAACAGACCTAATCAGTTAAGATAATGCAAGCAAAAATACTATGTTTGAAATATTCGTGATGAATTCGACACACTGAAGTTAATAACGCGTGAGCGCTAAAATAACTGAAAAAGTAATTCCCGCCTAAGAAACCGGATACGGAAGTATTAAAATTCAGTCTCGAGCGCGAAAAAATAATCAATGGAAGATGCGCAAGACTGTAAAGACTATTGGCGCCACCAGACGACAAAAGAAAACACGAACCAAAATGGATTCCAAAGGCACAACATTTTTGTAGCTCAAGCAACATTTTTAGGATGGACAAACATCGCAGTATACTCTGGTGTAATGATCAGCTCTCAAGAGGTTTCATTAACACACAGTATCTGTACAAGCAGACGAAAAGTACGTGAGATCATGGCTCTCTTTGAGAAAACAAGCCTGGTTTCACCACACAGCACAGCTGTCAAAATTATAAATGCCAATCAATGACATGATATGATGAAATGGGTGCCTGCAGCCAGCCGCTGTATGTAAATGATGTACACCTGCTATAGACCTAGACGTAGGCCTGACCTGTATGTCGAGGCCTGTCATTGCCTGTGCAAATCCCATTGCTGTACACAAGATCGTATTCAATGCTATGCCCGTACTCCTGTCACGAGTGTCAGTTGAGTTGAGGCAAAGCAAAGCACAAAAATGGCAAGAAGAGCCAGGTGCAGGATCAGTATGATTGGACGATTGGAGAGAGGCTAGCCAGCTGTGTCGAGGGCTGGGAAGGGGAAAATCCTCTGTATAGGTGAAAGCAATGTCGGGGCAGTAGTTGCTTCAAAGTACTAAGTTTGAGATAATAATTATACTTTGATGTTTGCACCTGTGACCTGGTGACCTGCATGATCTTCTTTCCAGGAAATCTAGACTTTGTCCGACGCCTTGCAGTTGACAGGAAACTGGACGTCCACAATGGATGTGTAAGTAAATTGTTTGCCCTGCTCATCATCATAGCCAGGGTTCACATTCACATGGGACATACTTAGACATTCCAGAGCAGAGTTTCCACTCTTATTGTAATATCAATAAGGCAGATAAAGGGGACATGGTCCCATGGAAAATTGAATCAGATGAGGAAATTGGTATGGCAGTTATTTGTCCCAGTGCATTAGAAGAAAATATTTGTTAAGACCAAGGCAAAAAAACCACAATTTTCGTCAGAGAAAGCACATGAAAGGGGATATATCTATTATCACTTTAAAAGCTTCTAGAAAATGCCAGTGAGAACACTGACAGTTATGAAATAATGCGGGCCCCAACAATAGTGACCTCATCTCTTTTAACCATTGTGCATACATGTTTCAGGTCAACACCATATGCTGGAATGATGTTGGAAATTACATACTGTCGGGCTCAGATGATCAACATTTGATCATCACCAACCCATTCACGAAGAAGGTTGCTGCGTCCATCCATTCTGGTCACCGGGCAAACATTTTCAGTGCAAAGTTTCTCCCTAATACACGGGACAATCATGTAAGTGCAAGATGGGACATGGAACGACATCTCGAAGCTAATTGAGAGTTTGGGACACATGATAATGACATTTTTGAATTTGCCAAGATGATACTGATAGATGAAGGTTGATAAACCTTAAGGAAAAAGTATCTGTCCTTAAAAAGACATCCGCTGGAGACGTTCTCCTCTCCTGAAAATACTTGTGGCACAGACCATATTAGGCTCACCATATTAGATTTACATTAACTAAATAACTCTAAAGATATTTCTGACATTATTACAGATTATCTCTTGTTCGGGGGATGGAATCGTATGCTTCACCAATGTTGAAAGGGAAGACAGCTATGGGGATCATACGTTTGATTGTCACCTTGGAACTGCCTATGAAGTAAGTGTGTATGTCACTGAGTGTCCTTGTCCCAGGGGTCCATCTGATAGTGTTGCAGTGTCACATTCATCATAAACTGTGTTAACTGACTTGCTTGCATCATACTCTTTATAGATTATTCTTCAGTCAGGGACCATTGCCTCTGGCTTGCCCAAAGATGGCTACAGTTACACGGCAAAGTGCCATCTATCTGTTTCCAGTCTCTGGATGTATTAGTGGAGGTCAGATGGTAATTTGTTTCACCCTCTCACATGGTTAGGTCAAGGGGCAAAGAAGCATCTGTTCAAGGAATGATGATGACTTTGAAGAAGTTCAGGATATGCACTACATGTAGCTACAGGTCTCATATGGAAGGGGGGCGGGGGTGGAGGAGATAAACCAGGAAAGGTTTACCTTGATGTTATTGTTATCTGAATTATAGTTGACTTATATTGTTATGCAGGCTCCATACGTATCCTTTGTAGGTGATGACCGTTCCAAATGATTCGCATACTTTTCTGTCCTGTGGTGAGGATGGGACGGTACGCTGGTTTGATCTTCGCATCAAAGACAAGTGTGACAAGCCAGATTGCAGAGAGGTAGGTATAGTAAGGCAGGGACGAGTCCAGGTCATGTGATGTTATCATTTTTTTACGTGTATGTAAGGTGTAAAATGTAGGACCAAAGAAGACTGCTTTCTGGAGTGTAAAGTCTAGGCTTTTCTCTTTAGAATAGAAACCTGTGACCATAATCCAAGTCAAGGAAGCAATGAAATCATGATTGTGCTCAAAATGTCTGATGATTCCGTTCACATTAAACTTGCAGGATGTGATGATAAACTGCCGACGGGCCGTAACTGCGCTCGGTATCAATCCTCTGGCACCGTATCAGCTAGCCGTCGGCTGCAGTGACAGCTCAGTGAGGATGTTCGACAGGAGAATGCTCGGCACTAAGTCTACAGGTGAGTATGCAAGTACACCCAGGTGGTAGAGTGATCGTGATGGCCAAAGAGCTACCGCCCAGGTAATCGACGAAGTATTTGATGGTGTCTACAAATCCTTTTAAGAAGAAGAAATCAAGCGAATGTGAATGTGAAAGAAACCCAGATTGTTGAAGAGAGTCGCCCTCTCTATCTCGTCAGTATACCATGACCGACCGAGATGACTGTGTAGTCGTTGGTATCGGTTTCCGGAGTCGGATTCTCAGAACGATCACCAGAGGCAGAGGGAGACAAATCTGTATCAATTTTTCAGGGAATTACACTGGTCGTGGTATCACAGGCATGTACAGCAGATTCACAGCGCCTAACTTGGAAGGCAAATCGCACCGAATCACCTCCTTGGAATTCAGCCATGATGGTCATGAAGTCTTGGTTAGCTACTCATCCGAGTATATCTATCTTTTTAATATGAAGGTGAGAAAGTCTTCTGCATGTACTTACCGTCAGTGATATTCTTAGTGTATTTTAAGTGGAAACGGCGCCTTACCAATTTAATTTTACTTTTTTTACTTGCCAGTACTTACTTATCAGGTAAAAGTGTCTCACTTTGAGCTTCTTCACTGGCTATCATTGTGCCTCCTCTGTCATCATTCCAGGAAGATGCTAGGTTCCAGAAGTTCAGCACTAAGGAACCAGTGGCTCCTCCAAGTATGGAGCGCCTTGAGGTCAGGGAGAAGCCAACTCCAACCACCTCTATGGTAACATTTATAAACTTAATACAAAAAGATTTTTTGTAAATTCCAAATACATAAGTTCTACTTTCATTAATTTTAAGTGCCCGAATTGGGTTGGTTGCAATCTTGTGGTAATTTTATTCACATGGTTCCTGAAATCACGGAATGGATCACTTTCATCGTAGACTAAATATGTTGCCTAAAGTCTAAAGAGAACAATCACATTATTGTGCTTCTTTCTACTCCAAACAGAATTTCAGAGTGTTGATTTGAAAAAGTATACTGTTCATACAATTTTCCATCGAACATTCTCAGTCATATCAGTTTAAGTAATGACATAAGGAGAAAGGTCTCTCGTTGCAAAACTGGAGGAACTGATGAAAAGTAATCTAATTTATCTAAAATTGTGTTTTCAGTGTGAAGATGTGTTACAAGTTGAAGATGATGATCCTGATCTTGGTCCCACTGGAGCTGAGGGTGCTGGTGGGTCCGAGAGACAACCGCCGATCAAACGCCTGCGTCTTCGAGGTGATTGGTCGGACACTGGACCACAGGCAAGACCAGAAAGTGAGCGCCAGCAATGTATGTTCTGCTTCTCCCTGGAGGGCTAACATTGCGCAGCTGTTGGACTTTAATCATTTCTTTTATTGCTTTAGAATTCTTAATATCTAACGTGTTACTTGCTTCATTCACTATTGTATCCTGTTATATTGTTAAGTGCTTCATTTTGCCTGGCAGGTGGTAAAAGTGAAGAGGGTACTCTAGCAATTAAACATAAGGGTGAAGTTGTTCATAAGTCAAATCCAGCGTGCCTAATGGCTTTGAAAAGGTGGCTACCCATGTTCATACTCAACCCTCAGATTCTCTTTATTTGGTTGTAGAAAGCAAGTTTCAGGCCTTTTCTGATTTTATACATGGTAAGAACCTTTGGCAAGCTTGTGCAACAACTGTCCAGACTGGCTGCCGCAGGAAAAAAAGTTTGGTCTATAGAGCTTCTGCTCTTGACTTGTTTATGTTGAGAGTCAGGTCTTGACTTGTTACCCCTGGCTCACATAAAAGTTTATCTCTTCTTTTATACTTCTAGCCTCTGCCGATCGTCCTCATACAAGTTTAATGCAACGAATGTCTGACATGTTGACACGATGGTTCGATGACAACAACCGGCGTCAATCCGGACCACGAGACCCTGATGAATCTCCCGGTGCTGACAATCCGGCTGGTGGTGGCAATCAGCCTGCTGCAGGAGGGGCCGGATCAAATGAAGGTGAAGAAACAGATGTGGCACCACCAACTTCAAGTGATGGGACTGGTGATGATGCATGTGCCACCTCGTCACTTCCAAATTTAAGACTTCCCGTTTCGCAGGGTATCCCAGAATCTTCAAGTTCTTCTGACAGTCTTTCTTCTCCAAGCACAGTTGTTGCAATTACTCCTTGCATTGAAAAGCGATTGGTTACAGTTGATGAAGACATTGCCGAAGAACAGAGTCAACATGATAGCTCAACGTCAGATATCACGGAATCGACACCAATTAACACAGTGTCAGAAAACATTACAAGTGACTCAGGTTCCACTGAACTTAAGGAGGACTCGGTTACAGATAATGGAGCATCACCTTGTGATCAAACTGATACTTCACCCTCTCTTGGTCAGAAAAAACAACTAGCTTCGTCGTCGAGTTGTGAAGAATCAGCCAGTTCATCCACCTTGGAAGTTCTAGAAACAATTAACAATGAAGTCAGCTCAATTCGTGAGCGAATCCTCACTACTGATGTTGAACCTGTTATAAGTCTTGAGTATAGTAGTGAAGGTACCACTGCTAGTACAATCAAGGTTGGTTTCACCCCATCGGAAGGTGTCATTGACATCGACAATGAGCCTATGCAATCTACTAGTATTAACTCTCGAGTGCCTCCTACGGTTTCACATGGTGCTAAGACTGAGAAATCTCAATCTGTTGATGTTAAATCGGACATTATTTCAAGTCAATATGCTGCATGCTCTGTGGACATAGCATCAGCATCAAGCTCGTCCCAACTTGTTACTCAGTTGCCTGCCCACTCATTGGGCACTCAGGAAAGTCTTGCTGAGAGGTCAGAGTCTGTCAGACCTGAGCTCGGCCCTTGGGAAACCGTCTCTGCCTTTGAAATGAAATTGGGAACTGCTAGTCCACTGCCAGAGTCTGACGTTACCATGACCAGTGATGAAATTTGCAAGGAAAGTGACAAGATTATTTCAGATGACAAACCAATAATGAAAGAGATTAGAAAGAATTTGGACAGTTCTATAAAGGATGCAAATTCCTCTGGTCCAAATGAACATTGTGTGGTATCAATTGATGCCAAAACAACTGGTGAATGCTCAGCAAAGTCCCAAGGGTCAGAGTCAGAGACCAGAGATTTGTCTCCCATGGAGCAAGGAAGTGAATGTCTATCGGCCATGGAGACTGACAGCTCTTGTGAGCCTAGCGTTGGAGGTCATCCGCCTCTTTCACAAGAGGGGAAAGGGGACAAGGAAAAAAGGAAAGATCTTGTTGACAAAAACGATGGCTGTGATAAAGACAAGGAAGCTGATGCACTAGAGGGTGTGAAGTCTTCTGGCGTGGAAGGAGCACCCTCTGGTAGAATTGAGAGAGCAGAGGATGATGAACTTGATGAAACTGCAGGTGGGTGCTTATTGTTTAGTGCTTAGTGTTAGTGATTACCTTCAACGGGTAGCCTTGGATTCAAACCTCTCCATCATTTCAGTTATCTTGCAACAGCTCTCATAATGGAATCTTTCTTTCCCTGAATCGCATATCTTGTTTGGGATTCTGCCGGGATTCGTTTTGAGGATGCAACTTGCACACATACATGTATGTGTTTCTCAGCTAATTTGCATCACACATGTCAACTAGAATTCACATTTTAGGCCTAAATGTATTATTATCATCATTCTGGTAAACACATTTCTAGGTAAAAAATGCAAAAGAAAATCTTTTGCTCAATTCATTTATATATCCAAACCCTCGACACCTTTTAGGGTACGTAAAACATACCCATACCCTGAGTGAATGCCCTCTGAATGTTTGCAGGTCCGAGTGGATCCCAGGAACCTCGGCAGAGAAGGATAGGATACAGTGGCCCACCTACTGGAAACTTTCAACTCTACTCTTCAACAGCTCGTCGTGGTGATGACACGGATGATGAAAGTGAAGATGATGATGTTGGGAATCACAGAATTCGAAGGTAGTAACTTCTGAAGGGGGTGAATGTTTTACGCTCCTGGTTAAAACATTTACCACAAATGTAAAATAGTGAAACTTCTATTAGTTACCTCAAACGGGGTGGGAGGGTCAGAGGCAAGGCTAAGGTTTTCTTTTCTTCTGGACTTCAAGTACTTTAGGTAGACTCCCCTGGCCAGCCAAGAGTTGAGGAAAAGAGAGTACCTTGCTTTGAATGAAATTTAACGCGATCCAAATTTGAATGATAGACCAATTACACTTATGATTAATCTTGGCATGTCACCAAGACAGTTTTATCGAAACTGTTCTTGGTTTTGCAGGGTAACCAATTCACTTGCTTCGTTCTCGCACACTAGGGAAGGAGGTCGATGGGCTACCGCCAATGCCGTGGCTAAACGTCTGCAGCGAATGTATCGGAAGAGGCAGGAAGAGCGAGAGAAGGAGGAAGATGCAATGAGGAATGTGCATGAGCCTGCTGTCAAGATGGTCTACAAGGGACATCGCAATGCAAGGACTATGGTAAATATCAGGGATAAGACATTGCGGATTTTTGGAGAATTTATGTTTTTTCCCCTCTTTAAAAGGGCTGAATTTGACAGCAGAAATGGGAGAGGGACAGGATGCTTCTTTTCATCTTGAAGAAACACTAGAGAGGCTCAGATTTTGATCCAAGCAGGAGCTGATTCCTTTTCTTTGGTTGACATCTGCTAGTCACATTGTTTTCTGGTATTGTTTCCAGGCTTACCAGACATTGGAGACACACTGTTAGATTGCAATGTGAGAACCATTGTCAAAATACCACCTTGTCCTCTCATCAAAATCTTAACCTCGCAGCCGCCTACTGTATTGGTCTCTCTTCGTTGTTTCAGATTAAAGAAGCTAATTTCTGGGGTGACAAGTATGTGATGAGTGGGTCCGACTGCGGTCACATATTCATTTGGGATCGTTACACAGCTGAGTTAGTCATGTTGCTGGAGGCAGACAAACACGTCGTGAACTGTCTCCAACCACATCCGTATTACCCAAGTAGGTACAGCCTTCAGATATGATACCGAAATGAGTCTGTTTGATAGGAAAAGTCATTTAGTCATTTAAAA
The DNA here is from genome assembly GCF_910592395.1 of Lineus longissimus. NCBI lineage: Eukaryota > Metazoa > Nemertea > Pilidiophora > Heteronemertea > Lineidae > Lineus > Lineus longissimus. The sequence goes on along the minus strand of NC_088312.1, from coordinate 9,082,437 downwards.
GCTGACCAGTCAGATATGCAGTGAAACCTCCCTTAGTGGACACCCTCTGTATTAAGGTCCCTGATCTCACTTAAGAATTCTTTGTTTACATTCAATTTGGCACCTGTAATTTTGAATCCTCACTTTTAACGACAGCAGTTGTCAGTCCCAAGGGTGTCCTTCATGTTCCCCTAGTTCTAAAAGTGGTGGTCCTATTCCATTGATAACTCTAGTCGACCAGTAGTCAGTGGTCATTCTCCACCAGATACCAGGGGATGCCCTTCTTGTGAAAGCTTTCAGAGAAGCAGTGGTAAGATACTTCTGACACCACTTGTCAGATTCTAAAGAAACGGTTTGCTCTTCCTGTTTCAGTTCTGGCATCGAGTGGCATAGATTATGACGTGAAGATCTGGAGCCCAAGTCAAAGAGACATTGGCTTTGATATGGAATCAGCTAAGGAGGTAAGCAAGAAAATTACTACATGTATTTCTTAGGAAATGAGTTTGGAATACAACTGCAATATAGTCCTTTTTTTTCTCATATTATTTCTAAGTGATCAATCTTTTTAATTTCAGGTGACGAAACGAAATGAAGTCATGCTAGAGGAGACGAGAGACACCATCACAGTCCCTGCCTCATTCATGCTCAGGATGTTGGCGTCCCTGAACAACATTAGAACAGGTGCGGGTCTCTCAGTTTACTATACGAAATGTTTCCCCAGTGCGTGTGTGAGGCCTTTAATCTCAACCACCACTTAGAAAATATTTTGATCAGCAGGAATATTGATGAGTTCGAATTATATCCAAAAAAAGTACAACTATTAGGTTACTGACCAAATTTCTCTTTTGCTTTAGGTCGACAAGAGGAGAGACAGAATGAAGAGAGTAGTTCAGGAGAGGACTGAGCTGTGATATGTTAGATCTGTAGACTTCGTTTAGAGATGCAATCATGTTTAAGCTGTGTACTTTAAGTTTGTTGACTGCTAAAGAGTAATAGGTTTATAACTTGTGATCTGTATAAACATCACAAGACTGGTGTTATTGTCCATATGACAATCCAGCAGGAGACCAGCTGTCTTACCTCCTTAGGAGGCCAGCCATCTAGCTACCGGTAGTTCAGATGACCCCCAAGGATGCCCACACTATCACCAGGATGTTTGACTCTCAAGTTTATACTGACGACACCTTTGGATGGGTACACTGTCCCCATCAATTGAAAGACTGCATCTTCATCATGGCTGCTCAGGGACGAGAGTTGTCTGGATTGATGACTTCCCCATTTGATAAACTGTCAATTTGAATTTTGAAACTAGTCATAACTGTGATGTGTTCTTGACAGTGTATCATTTTATCGATACATAACTGTTGTAAACTAATTTTATTTAATAAGAGGGATTTGCCCCTAGTTGGAATGTGTTGTGAACTATAAAAATATTTGATGCGCTAAGAGCTATGGTAAGAAAACCATGTTAATATGTACATAATTAATGAAAATCTCTGTGTATTTAAATTGTGTCTTCTGTCGCTGTGACGATAAATCTTACTGTTGTTGAGTTTGCAAGCTTTTCATGCATTGAGGTATCGTGCATATGAAGAGCACTATGCATACAGGTATGAAGAGGTATTGCTCTGACAGCCTTGTGCTGTAAACCTTAACATTTTCACTGGTTCGGTATTCAACACAGTGCACTTACCTTCTATCAAGTATGGATTGATCTACACTTGGTTATATCCATGCACATGTTTATCGTAATGAATATGCATGAGCTGGGGTAAGTAGTGTCAACAGGCAGGTGGGCCTACACACCCCAATGATTACTTGGAAATTTGTTGCCTACATCGAGTACTTTGTTCAGCTATCAACCCTAGAGATCTGATAATGCATAACCAAAAATAAACTGGGGGGTAGTATAGGTAATATATTAGGTCTGTTCCCTTTGGGATTACCATGAAATGACCGATTATAATTCGGAAGGTCTATGCCTCGATGTTCCTCCCCTCCGCTTGTTGCAAATTTGATATGTCATGGTGGAGATTCAAATTATCAATATGTGTTCCAGGCTACGATATATTTGCCGGAATCTTTTTTCGAGATATTTTAAAGGGGTTCAAAGCCTCTCCTTACACCAGCCCCTGAACGATTTTGTCAAATCTGCTGTGGCCCTTGAATCGCCACCAAGTATTTTACTGCAAGGACTATTTGTTTGCTACCTGTATTAAAATGCATGAACGGGGGATATGCATCTCAACATTTTACCTCTGAATGTCAAGTAATAAATAGGAATGTTCCAATATCTGACAAAACAAACTCGTTCTCATTTGTTCCTTCCTTCCGTTATAACATATCCTGAGGCCCTGACCTCTCTGGTTTTAGACGTTTTGGACATAGTGATGATCAAGTCATGCAGTAGACAGTGAAACTACCTGAAAATAGGGACAAGGTGAGAAAGATTTCTGCTTCCTTTCAATCCAATTGTGACTGTCTTGAGTTGGAAGAGATACGCACCTAAATCTCCTCCAAGATTGTGACAGTGTCCGAGTGAGATGCGTCCCATACTTCTGATCAATCAACAGACAGGGCCATGGGACAGAGTTGCTTGTGCTTCTGGAGACCTAAACACCTTTGCAGTTTCAATTCAAACCACTCAATTTTGCAATAACACGGGACACTTTATAGGTTGTGATGACTAAGTTATAGAGACATATGTCCTGAACGCTATTCGCATCCATTACAGTCTTGAGACACTTCAGTGACATTGTGACAATCAATAACTTACTGTTAGTCAGTCCCCATACTGAACTTCCAGCAGTATTGCCTCTATTGACGCACGTTGTCTGGAAACTGAGCAATGTCAATACATTGAGGGTCAAGATGGTCAATCCCAGGTTCAGTCCCAAGTTCGCTGACAAAATAACATGCTGTAAACTCTAAGCCAGGGGCCTTCAGAACAACCAAGGACAGGGCTATATGGACCTGATCACACTTAGAAATCATCCTGACCGTCTGGTTCTTTGGTAAAGACACTACTCTTTCGAAGAAGAAAAAAACAGGAATTTTTTTAACTGCTGTAAACTCAGCTAGGGCCGTCACGACCCCACGGACTGTTGTGCCCCGTCAGTTGCCAGTCAGCTGAACAGCACCTGGCCTTTTTACAGCAGGGGGAGTGAAAATATCTACATTATAGTTATGATGCTGTTCTAGAGACCAAACATGTCAATCTCATTTGCTAAACTATTCTGATCATTGGCTTCGATATCGGCTGAGCAGAAAGAGTGATACTTAGCAGTATTTCACTGCGCTTGATAAGTCCGGATTGATAAGTCTCATTGCCTGTGACAAAATATGTAAATGAGACCAAGGTGATGTACGGCCCACTGACGTGACTGACATTACACTACTGATGGTAGATGTGTGTAGGTAGTTAGTTCGCCTTACTTTCACTACCGTTTTCTCGGGACCTAAGGACTTACACTTCAATCGGATAGTGTAATTACATAGTGGAGTATATCTTATTGCTTATGGAGTTAAAGGTCTTACGTGTAACGCCGTGGTTTGCGCTACGTTTGGATATTAGTGAAGCCCAAAAAAAGTAGGTTAGGAGGTCGAACGATCCGCCGTGCCCTCGCCATGGCCGATCTCGGTCCGAACATGGATGTGGAGATAGACCCTAACTTTGAACCTATTGCTCGCGCCAGATCCAACACCTGGCCCCTCAGACCTAAGGAAATATCTGTGAAGACGGAACCTGTGTCTGTCACTGTTACTGACGAGAATGGTGAAGCTAATAAGGATTTGTTAGGGCTGAATAGCAAGAAGACATCTTCGCGTAGAAATGCTTGGGGAAATCTTTCCTATGCGGACTTAATCACGAAAGCGATCCAGAGTTCTCCAGAACAGCGCCTAACGCTCTCTCAGATATACGACTGGATGGTCCAGAATGTGCCCTACTTCAAGGACAAGGGGGACAGCAACAGTTCAGCAGGGTGGAAGGTATATTCTTTTTTATTTCTATTCATGGTATTGGTTTGGGCTAAAATTTAGGTTACGGGGTCGACGGAGCCCCAGAAACACAATAACGGGGTCATACAGCAACAGCCACAGGCGAGTGACCTAATTATTTCGTGATAAGTGAATACAATGTTTCTTCATGATAAATCTTGATGGTTATGGTACAGTAGTGTTCAAATGGTGAGGTGGTTGCGCTTGTGTATAATTTGATACATGGCCATAGCTGGCTTGATTCATTGGAAACTTTTACATGTAAACTTCATCTAAAATTAAATATTGACAACCTATAGTATAATTCCTCCAAGAGTATACTGATACTGTACCATGATAATATTGGCCTCTATAGACAATACCATCCCATCTTCCATTGCCTTCATAGCCTACTTAATAGCCAAATATTGTAAAATTGTATATGGTACGTACCCTGTTAGTGTTAATCAGGAAAAGTACGATATCACTTGCAGTCATCGTCCTACTCGATAATTTCCACGCACACTCAGAACACGTAATTCGGGCAATGTCATAAGCTACTAACCACCCTTTGTTTCCAGGTGAAACGCATGACTGGACAGCGGCCAAACTTTTAAAATAGTCCATCGCAACACAAAGTCTAGAACTTTAAATGCGCACCCCTAGTTACAACATAAATTCTAAAAAATGCTGCAGTAAACTCAAAAATACCACAGCGGGAAACATTTTTGTTTTATTTTTCAACACTTTTGCAAACTTACACTAGTTACAGCTTAGCATTTGCCTCAAGGAATAGGCTTTATGCCTCAAAATCCTTGTGTCTTGAAAAAAGAGTAAAGTGTGCTTATTTTGCATTTAGAATCACTGACAGGCTCTGAAATGCCCTACATGTATGTTCTTTTACATTCCAAAGCAACCCTTCCCAAATGTGACAGAAACCTTGGCTGATCAGTGTATCAGTCACCTCCAGGCCCCTCACCGCTTCTTGGAATCATCTGAATGAGTGTTCCAGGAAATCTCAGAATGAGTTGCTCTACTGACCCAGATGCCTGGGGGTTGTTAGTTCCCGTAAATCCTGGATCTAATTTGGATCCAATTTGCATACCAATTTGTGTAATGATGAAGTGATGAATAGCAGTTATTAGCGCTACATGCATGAGCAGTGCTTGTGGTCTTTTTGAGTTTTCATGGCACGTTTTAACTGTTTAGTCAATAAAATTTAGAAGCTTTTTCTGTTTTTTTTGTGGCGTGCACGGTAAACTGTTCATGCATGTTGCATGTTGATGCATGTGTAAAAGCGAATTCCTTTTCTCCTTGCAGAATTCAATCCGCCACAATTTGTCTCTCCACAATCGGTTCATGCGGATACAGAATGAGGGCACTGGTAAAAGTTCCTGGTGGGTCATCAACCCAGATGCCAAACCTGGCAAGTCACCTCGCCGGCGAGCAACGAGTATGGATACGAAAGCCTATGAAAAGAAACGAGGCCGCGTACGAAAGAAGATAGAAGCAATGCGAGCATCTGTTGAGGGAAACGCTAGCCCCACGTCAACAATCTCAGAGTCTGACATTCTTTCTGAAACTGGTGGACTCCATGCGTTCCAGCTCAGTCCAGACTTTAGGCCAAGGACAAGCTCTAATGCCAGTAGCTGTGGACGTTTGTCGCCCATACGATCAACGCTGGAACCTGATCTCCATGACAACCAAGTGCCATCTATGTCCCCAATTCCATGGGGCAGCAATGACTTAGGAAGTCAAGGTAACCTGAGTACATCATCGTATTCAAATGCACAAGACCAGTGCACTGATCAGTTGACATCAAGCCTTGCAGATATCATGAAATTAGCCGACAGTTCGATCACAGACTCTCCTCTGAACGATGGGATTGATTGTAATACAAACAGTCCCAGTCCTATACCTCAGAATCAAGGCCTGCTTTTCTCAAATTCGAACCTAGGAAATTACAATGGTTTCAGTACTGGTAGTTCTGGTAGTCTCGACATGCCGAGTTACAACTCCTCTTTTAATGTAAACTTGCCACCACCGCCACCATATCCTGAACAGTTCCGGTGCAGCTCTCAGCAAGACATGATGGGCATGAACAGCCCTGCGATGAGCCCTCAGCCGCTGTCTCCTGGCAATCAGTTCACAACACTTACATCTCTTGGCAGTCCGCAGGGGCAGATGTCTACCAGGCTGTCAACTAATCACATGAGTGGAGGCACTTTCACGAGCAATCTTAGTATGGAGGATTTGGACATGCTTAGTGAAGATAGCGACATGTATCAGGAGCCTTTGCTTGCCGATGTTGTCATCGGAGGTAACCAATATCGAAATCAGGGTGCCTTCAATTACTTGAACCAACAAATGTCTCCAAAGTCTCAGGCAAAGCTTTCGCCTCAACTGCGGCGGCCACAGCAGCAACAGCAGGGTATGGATCAGAATGGGCCGAATAACTTGTCACTGCTGTCTCAACCACCGAGCAATTCGATCCTGCGCGCAGCGTTGACGAAACAGCAAATGAACAGTGTGCCACAGCCAATGCAGGGGACGTTCCAACAGCAGCAGCAAGGCAACCCCTTCACTAATTCTAACGATTTCGACTTAAACACACTTTCGTTGGATTGTTTAGAGGGGCTTGATTGTGATGTGAGTGAGGTTATAAAACACGAGTTGAACGTTGATGGCAGTCTCGACTGCAACTTTGATTCTATATCCAACATGCCCGGTTCAAATAATGTGAATGCTGTTCATTAAAAAAGAACGATAATTACATGTAGATCAAGGTAAAATCTCTGTCATATCTTTGGAGCTATTCAGATCGAGTGTAAATATGGAGGTACCAAGTAGATTCGGATGTGTTTATCGGGGATCGTTGTCAACAAAAAAACGATGTTGTGTTGGAGGTTTGACGGTACTGTGATAAAGCGTTGTTCTACGTGTACACCCGTACAATAGTTGACAGTCACAGGAATAAGAATTAGATCCAACGAGGTTCATAATCATAAGAATTATACAATATGTATGTATGGCATCAGCTTGAGAAGCTTTCTTTGATGCTTCATATAGGCTATTTACTATAATGGGCATTGGATTACAATTTATTCCAATCTGGATTGGAATAATTCCAAGCTACACTCGCAGTGTACGGAATGATGTGGTGTAGTACATTTTCTTACTGGTTTATATTGCAGCTGATTCAGGATTGTACGTGTCGTCTCCAATGATATAATTTACACGTGCTTTTTGTGTGCTTTGTGGAAATTTATATCATTGATGTACATGTGTGTGTTTTCTTAAAGACCTCGCAGAAAACATTGAGTGACCATGCCTATAATTCAACTAAATCAGTAGGCCTATGACTTGGCATCTTGACCTTGAAGCCTTGGATCCACTCCGCGACCCGGACTCTGGGGAGGTAACAGACTGATTATCTCTGATGGTTCAGAATGATGACTTGGATGAAATGCAGATATGTTTGCATTGATCATATTGTGGGATTTATGCCAAGAGAACTTCAGTGAACTTGCAGCCTGTCACAGTCATGACAGTCCCATATGTTGTGTCAGCGTCTAATCCTCAAGAATGGAAATGCTTTTTGTTTACTGCAAATAATAGCAGCTGCAATGGGCTGCGATGGACAACAGGCCAATGCCACTGGAGTCTGTTATTTTGAGACAGTTTCAACATATTGTAAGCCATAATTTCACATTTTATAAATTCATTATATTGATATCCTTGTCACACAATGTTCATGAGGGGCATTCCAGTTTATGTTTCAACAAATATATGAAGAAAATGAAAAAAAACCTGAGACTGATAGTGGTGTTGCAGCACTACCCTGGGGAATTAATTGACCAAGAAAGATTGTCTCGCCTAATTTTTTTACGAAGTAATACTTACTCCGTATTTACGAGGCATTATCACTTTGATTTGGTTTTACAAAAAGATACTTGGACATGTTGGATATCATCATGGTACTATTAGGCAGCTAAAACATATTTAAGCCATACTTTCAGTGTGTACATTTTTCCTCTGATTATGGGTTATTATTTGGTAGCAAGTGTCATGCAGTTTGCATTGGCTGCAATATATCCCCAAGGGATTTCTTTACAGGTGGAATTTCCATCAAATGCTTCCAGGTTGAGTAAAAGCAGACCTGGGCCACCCTGAGTAGAGTTTGCATGTGTGATGATGTGCTGCTGTTAGGCATGGTATAATTGATATGTAACTCAGCAGTTCAGTCAGTTTCTGGCAGCAACCAGGCCTATACTGATGACAACTGATGTCAGGCTGAAAGTGAAGGGCAACCATAGGCCTATATGGTGAGACAGGATGCTAACAGCATGCACGAGAAGTCCCACCTTGGCGGAATAGGTGCCTCATGGGTGCCTACGGATTTTTTGTCCTTGGCCTCAGACACCATTAATTTGTCAGTCAGAAGATTGCAATTCTGGTATTGGCAAAAGCTGGCTGTTGATACTCTGGCTGGAAGAAAATATGTTGTATGTACATAGGTCTGAAATGGAGCCAACTCTCAGTCTCATCTTGACCACCAAGGTTTTTGCATCTCATCTCACCAAGATTTTTAAAGATATACCCTGGCTTCATTTTAAGTAAGGAAGTAAAGGCCATGAGGTTCAGGTGGTCAACTCTTGGTTGCTTCCACTTTGTACGACTGTGTCAGACTATGTTTTCATCATGCAGTGCATTTTGATCTTCTCCACCTCTCTTCAGTCTACCTGATCTGCTACACTGCATCTTCCAGGAGATGGGAATGGGATATAGCAGGGAGAGAGGTAAAAAAAGTGTAACAAGGCCAGGTGAAGAGAGCTGGAAGCAGGCACACTCTGTGGAGGTATTTCAGTTCCAATCCAGTCGCCAACTGTAGGCTACTCTACTTCAGGATAGGCTATACCAGCAGTCTACATAATTTATGTAATGAAGGATTCTGTACTGAGCCAATGCTGGAGGGCACTTGTGATGGGAATCATTTTAGGAAATACTTGAGAATTAATTTGCCACAGACTCTTGAGAATAGAATTCAAGATCAGTGTGGTTGTCCTAGACTGAACAAGCCGGGCTGAGGTTACTTCAGTGGATGTGGCTCAGACATTATTTTGTCTACAAGATCGATCATGTCAATTGACCTGCTATCACTTGTTCAGTATTGACTTAATTTGGTGATATAACGTCACTTTTATGATGGATTGCAGATTTTCTGTTAATCCAAGGGTGACCCGGAGTTCATGTTGACATATCAGCATGATAACAACCATTGGAAAAGAATGTTTGGGTATTGATTGTTGCTACAACATCGTTGAAATTCCTAGAAATGAATCTAACAGTGCTCTTATGGGGGCATTTCGCTTCAGCCAATAAGGGTATGTCTCGGGTGGGGTGGGGGGGGGGGGGGGGGGCATGGCATGGGTGGATAAATGCTGGGCCGGAAAAGCAAACATTAACTCTTAATTCTTCAGGATTGCCCGTGGCTCATGCTTGGATTGCCTAGACATGCCAACGTAACTAATGTGGCCATAAGTTTGGATGACTACATGCAGCTACCAAATTCAGAAGGGGATTTGGGCCTATCATCTTAGCCAAATTACTGAACCGCAGAGGCTTATTTCCTTGTGTGGTCTAGTATTAGTCCTCCATATAGCCTGCTAAAAATCTGGTGAGCTGTTGAACTACAGGTATAAACTACATGTACATTATGAATTATTATCAGCTCGCTAACTTTTGTGCTAAATCAATTGCTAACCACAACATTGAGGGTGCAGTTGACCTTCCTTGGGCAACTAAGTTCTTTGGGCAGTACTACCAGGCAAAAATTGATTTGATTACAGGGATATCAATTGGTAGAACGTTGAAGACATAGCTGGCTGGTCTTTCAAAACATGCTAAATTAAAACCAATAGTTGTCCCTACCATACTACAATGAAATGTATGATGTATATGTTGCTAGCTGTGAAAAACTGCCAAATTAGTAGTTTGCAGTTGTCCCTGAATAATACAGTTTGACAGTGTATAATCTATTCTAAAGTATACAGAGAAGTTGATGTATCTAGTTATTCTTGGAAATGCTGCCTTTATGTAACTTTGTGGGGTGTTCATGACAAGGGGAATAAGTTCATCTTTGAAAACTAGGATATCGAAATAATGAATTTACATGTTCATGTATCATGAATAGTCGGGAAGATGTATAGTTTATTGATATGATTGAGTTTTGTTATATGGTAAGAAATGCTTTAGATTTTTAATTGTCTTGGATAGAACGGATGCCTGTTTGATGGGTACTTTACATCATGACTGTATTCTGGTCAACCAATCAGCAGTATACTGTACTCTTCCGGTTTTGTCGAGGGTACGGAGAAGGTTCCAGCATTTGGGAGGTACATGTAATATCCAATCCACAGACTCTTGTGGCTGATTTCGGGGGCGGATCCGGGAGCTGGCAAAGGAGGGGGCATGCACTGCAGTTCTCATCAAAATTTCTGGTGCATTACAAAATTTCCTGATCAATTTCAAAGATATTTCATGAATTATATATTATATTATATATTAATTATTTCAAAGATATTTCATGAATTATATATTATATTATATATTAAATATATTTTATGAATTATTAGGGGCGTGTGTCTTGTGCCCCCCCCCCCTTGGATCCGCGCCTGAATGTGCGATTGTTGGAGCTATGGTAAATGTTCTGGTTGTTTCCAGAATAGCGAGTGTTAAAAGCGCTACACCAGTCTGTGCGGGGAACTTGTGCTAAGCATCTTTCTGTTGTGTTTTTCATATTAATGTTTGTATGTACATGGCTGGAAACTTGTAAATAGATGAAGCATTGTTTGTAAATGTACATAAAAGCCTAAAGATGTTACTGTTACATTGTAATTATCATGTGTATAAAATGGAATATTTAGTTTTGCAATTAGTAAATAATTGTTGTGAAAGATGTTTTTAGTGTTTAGAAGACTCGAGTATAGTGTTGGCAGAGATTTTATGGCAGCGTTTATTTGACCACGTGTTGAAACATTGATCAAAGTTGACTTCTCTGCTGTGAAAGTCTAGGTTAAAATAGTAATGTAGGGGTTGATTACATCAGTTGGTTTAATTCTTTTTTTTAAACCCTGTGAAAACATGCGATTTTGATTTTCTTTTCCAGAGTCCTTGCTCTTTTTTGGAAACAACTTTGATCAATGTAAGACTAATAGGTCATTGTCTTCAAAAGGCCAAATGAAATTCTTATTTTACATTTATTTTATGCTTTGGCCAATATTAACATTTTGTAAGAGGATGATTTTTGTTGAGATATGTTTTGATGTGCCTTGCACATGTTGCAGATATATTGCATAAGATTCATGGTAACTTGTTTGTACAACTAATTTTCTTCCCTAAAAATTCATACCACAAAACCTGTTCAAACCTGTTCATAAAAAGTCATACCACAAAAATAGTCTAATACAAAGGCTATGATGTCATGGCACTGTAACAGTGATACAGTAATAAAGTCTGATATATGTTAGGTAACTCCTGATAGTTATAATGATGTTCCACAGCTTTGGTTGCTTTGGTTACTAAAAGCTGTCATGCATTACCCAACTCAGACCTACTTCTCAGCAGGTGACAGACAATTGGATACAAAGTTTTTCTTAAAAGAAGACTTCCTCAATGACATATGAAATTTTCATTTATTAAAATGCCAGTTTACACTGTACCAGCTGATGTTCTTGAAAGTTTGTAGAATCATCTAACTTTGAATTCTTGCTACATGATGTAATGTGATAACTTTAGAATGTTCTTTACAGAGAGTCCTGTCATTCTTAATATATTAAGTTTTCATTGGATATATGATAAGATATTGTGCCTTTAAACTACTAATATGATTCTAAAGGACGCTGTATCAAGTGCTCGTGTCAGTCTGAAAATTTTGCATTTTTGCAGTATGCTGTAGTCAAGTTTTAAAAACAAGTGACTGAATTGCACTTTCCTAGGCACTCAGTATCACAAATTGTCAAATTGTTCAAGCAATGTATACCCAAGGCCCCTGCGTAAAAAAACTGGATGAAAATAGATTGTAATGACACATAAGAGTTAAATATCTGTCTACCATTCCGTCTAGAGTATTCCTACCATAATACATGTACCCCAATTTTCTGCTGGCAATGTTCCACAGATATCACCATCTCATCTCTGGCAAATGGCCACCTGTATATGTAGATCTATTGCAGAGTGTAGTCCAAATGGGCCTCTGATATAGTATTGTAGTAAATGGGCCTCCAGTGGATATATTGCATGGTCTCAATGGGACTTCTGACAGTAGATATAGGCTATAATATAATGTCCATTCTTCTCTAGAGATGTAAATTTAATAAACAGAATCAAGTTGGAAAACAGCCCAAGAATTGCTCAGGCAGCTTTCCCTGCATAAAAAAGTAGTCATGATCATCTTCTTCCACTCCTTTGAGCAAGTTAGTGTCCTCAGATTCACTTCAGTTTCTGTCATGTGGGCTCACTGTTTCTTCCATCACCGTGGTTTCCTTGGTAACAAAGTCTCCTCTCATCTAATAGCTACTAGGGTTGGATATAAGGAGTGGCATATATTGCCACAGGGTTGGTTGTAGATATCCCCGCAACATTTTCTTCAGTGCCTCATTTTCTTGACTTGGTTGCTCATTTTTCATTTACTAGTCAGTAAGGACTACTGTGTGACTGGTGTTATTCGTTGTCAGTTCTGGTCAAAGGCGTTGGCCTGAGCATAGGCCTATATAGAAGAAGTGCAAGTCTACCATCAGTGTCTGTCAACTGTGGAGGGTCGCGATTGCCCTGGCAAAGACACCAGATACGTCCGACCCTGACTTACTGTCCAATCTGACGGAATTAAAACTCTAGGGTTTTCAGGTTTAATGGCCAAGGATGTGGCTACTTGTTTGGAGTTAGTGATAAGCAGAAGGCCATCACGGCACGCTCGGTTAGATCATGAACCACCTGACACATCACATTTGACATAATTTAAACATCACGCAATTGCTTCTTCTTTTCATAATCCGGTGAAAAGATTTCATTCAGATTGGACAGCCAAAGCAGATGTTTCATCAAGAAGATGCTTGCTTTCTTCTGTCCCTTGATAGTGCCGAAGAACCTATCGGATAAAAGAGTCTGGGAAAAGAGCAGATGCTCTTTAGATGACTAGGGTCCAGCATGACACTGAGGATGTTGCCATGGTTCAGATAGCCTTAGTGGCTCACAAGCTTGGGAATTGCAGTTTGATTAACAGTATCTGAAACATTATGGACTGCCAATATAATTTTCATGTATGAAGTAATGCATGTCAGTCTGAAATTGGCCTTAATCTGCATTAAGGACTTCGACCTGACACCGGCTTGTTACAGCTACCCCATTCCCGTCAAGAATGTCGTGTTGGTTTCATCCACTGTCATTGAACAACCTTGATGGATCATAATAATGATGTGCAACAGGCAAGATATTTGCATATATATAGAATAGAACAAGCCCTAGCTATAAATTATATCATGTTCTCACTGTGATGTGGGTCTAACAGATGGTTCCATCAATCATTTGGCCTAAATGATATAAAATAGGGGAGCACGTCAAGCAGGCTTTTTTGAATAAGGTATATCATTTTGAGACTTGAAAAATAAAGCACCTGTCGAAAAGCAAGACCAAGGCTGGTTGTCCTTCATAACCTTAACAACTCAACGTAGCTCAAGTCTGTCCTTGAATATCTTTTTTTCTCAATGTAACCCGCCCACCTGGTCATGAAAAACTAACGCTACCCTCTTTTTTTATGAATATGTTTTACATAAAGCAAACAAGATATTTTGAGGACAGACTATATGCCAATGCTACCACTGTATTGCTTTTCACTTTAGCTTCCTGAAGTGTGCTATGGTACGGTACATATGATAATGAATGTGGTCTCTCGACACGTGGGGTCTATACATAGCATTAGCTGATAAGTATAGACTTTGTAAAGCATTTGTGTGTCACAAAATAGTTCATTGTAGCTATTCTTGCATATCAAAGCTGCTTGAGCTCGGGAGGTTAAGTCGCTTCACTGATCCATTGGAATAGTGCCAGATCATAAGTTTACCTCGGCCTTACACCCATGTGGTATAATGCTTATTTTATGATGAAAAGCTGTGTGTGTGGACATGCAGAGTATTGCATGAATAAAAGAACTACTAAATAGTATTGGTGGTAGTTCTATGTCAACCAACTTGAAAATGGCTTGAAACTTTTGCCCAACTTGACCCCAAGTGGACCAGTATAGATTGAGGGATGTATATTCTATGAAATTGGCCATTGGGCATTGATTTGGCTTTGGATCATCATTAATGAATTGCCTTTTATTGTTTGGATAGGACACAATCAATCCATCCGGGTCTGCTTTGGCAACAAAGTGCATGGTTACGGCTGCTGTGCTCCGGGGTAGTTGAACCTTAATCAGGTACCTCTAGGACCAATGTTTCATCGGTATAAGCTCATCAAAGTAGTCATTATTGGCAGCTTTAGGCACTTGCGATGACGAGTAGTTTTGGAGATCAGATTTTGTTTTACACTTGCCTGTAACCATATGGTTCAATTCCTAGTTCGGTTTTGGGGGACTAGAAACTGCTCTTTCAATTTATTGACTTCTCCCATGATCCCACCTTGCAGGTGACAGTGTCTTTGATTAACTCCTACATTTCCTGGATTTTCCCCGAATTTAGCCCCCTCTCAATAGTCATTGGTTCCGCTATCACATGCGTTACTAGCTCAGCTTGATCATGGGGGGACTACTTGTATTACTTTCATCGCCCTTGGTTGTTAAGTGACACAGAGAGTGCTGAAGTTTGTTGCATTCCAAAGATGAATTTATTAACATTTGTGTGCTCCTCCCCTCGACTGAAACTCAATAGGCCTCCGAAAGTGTGCGTCCCGGATGTGTTCTCTTGTAATGTTTTCTTTAAGTATGTTGGTTTACCTCTTCTTATATAAAAAGATGTATTTGAAGTTGGAAACTTTACCATGTGTAACAAGACGAGCAAAAAAACTGATTCCCATTTTGTTCAAAATCGGAGTGGGTAAAACGTTTATTTCTATCCCCAACAAAGAAGTTGTTGACGTTTAAATATTCCAGTTAATAAAAAAATTTAAAAATTGGGGGGATAGAGTTCTCACATTATAGTACGAGGAAGTTCGGTTAAGATCAAGGTCAGGAAGAGGTAAACATCACGTGGGCTACTGTTGACACCAGTGTGCGACAGAATATTCTGGGGAAGATTTCAGAAGAAAAAGTCGAACAAGTGATCTACAAGTTTGTGAGATGCGTCCCACCATCCAACCATACTTTGTCATCAAGTTGGAACAATAAATGAAATTATAAGTTTTGAATAGCACTGCAGTTCCAAAGGTTACTGCTCATATTTGATCGACTTAATTTGTTCAGTCATGTCTTTTGCTTTGTTTTGAAGAACGCCATACACAGTCCATTTCATTCCATAATTGGAGGCATGTATGGAGAAGATACTGCCATTACAATAGTAATGTGCATGGCATTCAGTGTGTAATCAGGTGCTCGGCTTGCATTCTTGTCTTCATTAAAGAACTGTTGATTCATGTTTTTGATTGTTGGGAGAGTATATTTTTGCTTAGGTTCTGATTTCATATTTACTTTTGGACCTCGTAATAAGATCTAAATCGATATTGAATGTGGGATTCCGCGGTGGGCTGGAGCCATAAATATGAACGTTTTGACATCTCGAATGTTCCAGCACGGTAATACCGGTTGTATTTCAGCTCGTCTTGTTTCTTGGAATTGTTTTTAGCAATGGGGATTGGCATCTAGTTGTACTGGAAGTATGCAGCACTTGTACATCTGTGAAGCAAGGCTGCACCTTGTTCAACATATGCAAGGGTTTACAGTATTGATTGGAACATGTGGTTCTTTCCAATTCATTCTCTTAACTGTCTGAGTAGCATTGATTGAGATTCAAAGGGCTCTCCACATTATCAATTTTATTTGGCAATTCAGCTGTGACTGTATTTTGATACAAATTCATACTTCTGGTCAGCTTTGTCCAGCCATTTTGCTGCGCAGATCTGTCCAGGTGCTCTAACAGAAAAGCCAATACCTACTCCATGAGTATGTCTGTGTGCTCACTTTATTGTCCTGGTTTTAGAACGGAAAAAAATGGTTATATCTTGCTGCTACGCCTGCAGAGAACCTTGATTCAAAGGCCCAGTACACATTCTTCCTTATGAGCTGTTGATGGATGGTGATATTTGATGGACTAGTCTGGGATAGCAGACTGTTTTTAAAACTTTTTTTAAATCTGTGAAGCTACAAATTGGCAATTGAATTATAGTGGCTGACTAAATTTGATTGATGGTGATATTTGATGGACTAGTCTGGTATAGCAGACTGTTGTAAAACTTTTTTTAAATCTGGGAAGCTACCAATTGGCAATTGAATTATAGTGGCTGACTAAATTCAGCGTTGGCTGCCAAAAGTGGTAGTTCTGGCACATTTTAGTTTGCACTTGACAGCGTATCAGCAAATGTTACAAAAATGAAATGCATCTGATCACTGGTACACAGAAATAACGTGTAGTTTATCTATTGTTTCTTTCGTGCTTGCCAACCTTCGGCATCTTGAATTATCAATGGCTCTGATCACATTCACCTTTTGATCTCGCTCCCTCACGGACCCAAAGACATAGTGAGTGGAGCCCTTGATTGGTCAAGATGCCTTCTGATGGTTTTCCAACACAGTGTCTCCTGTCTGACTTCGATCTCTTTTAAATTCATTGCCCCTTGTAAAAGCTGCACTCAATTTGTCATCAATAGTACATTTACTGCATATCTATAAAATTTTCGTCAGCTACAAGTTATCAACATGGTGTTATTTCCGGTAAAAATGTAAAATTGTCAATCCGAGCTTGTGCGTGCACCAAATGAAAGTGCCTTCCCAGAATGCCTTTGCCTGTACCTCATGATCTTTGAAAGTTCATGATGCAGGGCTTACAATAAGAGGAGATGATGATAATGAGCAATCTTGTTTCATGTTTTAGTCCTCAATTATTGCCTTCGTTGAGTGTTCTTACCTCTCTCTAAGACCTCCATTTATGGGCATTTCTTGCTGCATCCATGGGATGGATCCTGAAATCCGACATGGAGGGGCTGCCCTGACAAAGCGAGGGTGCCTTGAGGTTTTTTACGGTCAATGAAATCATATAATATATCATAAATGAGGACATTTGACTAAAATCCACTGCATGGAAAGGGTTCCAGTTGGTTTACATTTTACTCTGTCAGTACCTTTCATGGGACGGGACTTTCTCTATAAACATGGCTTCATACTCATATAACCTTTCATTAAAAAAATTGACGCTTTCACATGAAGAGTAGAGCCAAACAGCAGCACATTCGAAGTGCAGTGTTGGCGGATGGTATGTGGATCTGATAAGGACGAAAAAAGCTTTATGCAACTTGGGTGTCGATCGTCATTAGACATTCAGTCTAATTCGAGTTTCTATGGTAACTGCTGGTAATTACTTTGACAAAACAGTTTTCTTGTAATCCCTCCTTTCATCATCATCTAGGAGACTTTTCCCCATCTATCCTGTTTTGTTGATTACAGGAGATTTTTCCTGCCAATTTTATGGTCAGTTTCAAAATCTTGTCTCGCACGTCAGCACGCGCCCCGTGGATCTGTTCCACTTTGATGCCTGTGCCAACATGCTTTTTTGACTCGGCACAAGCTCTGTATTTACCCGCCTCATTCAGTCAAATAGGAACACCTCGATCATGCCATCATCAGAACTATTGCCCCGAACGGGACAAACTTTTCAGTTGCCGTCCATTTTTAAGTGCACACTCAAACTGAATAAACTCTGGTGATATTCAATACTTCTGAAGAACCCCTTGACATAGAATTCTTGAAATAAAATCCTGTTGTGTACTTGGATGGCCCCATGAACCATGATTGTCAGGGTAATGCTGTTGAATATCATCCTCCCGTTGCAGGGTTTTTGATCGGTCAAAAATAAACTCACTCTGATCTTTATTAGCACACTCTGTAAGTGTATTTTAGAAGCTATCCAAAGGCCTGCTCTGAAAGGATGTGGAAAGTTGGCAATTTTGTGTACTTTACTCTTCATTTGTGGTTCTTCTATCATATTGTTAAAAACCTGCTTGCTTGACACGGGCAAGTTACATGTACAGAGTTCTCAGGGCATATAAAGGAAATGGAAATTTCTCTGCTGTAGCACAAAATTTCTAATCATGGTCTTGTATAATCTTGTTGTGAAATCGAAACGTAATTTCATGTACCGGTAAATGTTGTGTCTTTGGCTTGGACATGATAAAAGTGATAAGAGTGTACAATGTATTGCTGTTGATATAAAATTTGTGATGGAGGGTGTCGATTTCGCTGTAATTCTGCTTCGTGTTTCATTCATTAAGTTTATACTGGCGTAATTGGGGATTTTCTAAACCTAGAAGATACAATTTTCTTAAAACCTCCTTAAGCAGGTATACCTGAAGTGTCCTTTGATTTTGCAATTATAGTGAATGCAGAAGTCATATGTGTGTATATTCTTTTGGCAATTTGCTGTATTTTGTTAATGATATCACACCCCTTTTGTCTGTATTTACTTAATGAGTGACCCCTTGCTGTAATATTGCTACTGTTTAAAAAAAATTTATTGAAGGACATGTAGAGAATTTTGAAGTAGTGTGCAGAAACCCGGGACGACGCTAACTCAGGTTGCATTTAGTATTTGATTGTAAATTCTTTGCCCAACAATATTCTTCTAGCTCGATCATGTTGATTGTAGTCAGCTTGGTCCAAATTACTGTCAGATGTTGAAATAAGTCATTTAGTATAGATCAGCTAAACTCATCCTTCTCTTGTACTTACTTGTAAATATACATCTTAAGCCAATGGGCATGATTAAAGATTTCAGCTGGTCAGCGATATTATTACAAAATGTAATTTTGCACCAACTCGAAACGCTCTGCCGACTAATCTCTCCGTTATAAACTTCTGCATGAAGAAGACAGTGTGACCTGTCAGAAAGTGGCTAGAATATTACGTAAGCTTTTCACTAACTAACAGATCACAAAAATGCATTTGTGATAGCAAGTTTTATCCATCAGCGATTCCCAGGACCTCCTCTTCAATGGTATCTTGGTTGTAAAATTCACTGAATTTTAAAATGTGTGTCACATTTTAATAGTTATCCCATATTTATTTTTTTTGCCAAGTGTTGTGGCAGTAAACATCCTGATCCCAATTTGCTGTGTTTCAGTCAGAGTAAAATATCACCATGGTCTCTTGACTTTTATATCTTTAACCATATCATGTCACAATTCAGAAGCAATTGTGATCTTACATGTAGGAGAATCTTTTACCTGGAGTTGCTGGAGAATTTTTGGCTCTTTAGGATCCTCCAGGTTGGTTTGCTGCCGGTAAGTTGGCTGTATCTGGGGGAGTAGTACTCCTAGTAGCTCATTCTTGCTTTGTAAATAAACCAAGGACTTGTTCGAATGTTTGGCGAGGTATGTTCTCTGACCTTCTTAGACACATTTTTATATCTGACTTTTGCTTCAATTGCTTTGGTGTAGGAGTTAGAAATATTGTTTTTCTATAAATTTTATTGAAATAAACTTTCCTGTATCCCAAAAAACATGTCATATGTTATCAGGCCATGTTTTGTTGCAGAAAAATTGCAGACATTTCTCGTACTGTACAGTGGTCAGTAGTCTGCAAATTTTCTGCAAGAAAAAGCACTTACTGAAGATAAATTTACCAAAATTGTAACTTTAAAGGGAGTCTGTTATTCGTTCCGTTTTAATTTTGTTGTGTGTATGTTTTAAAATCATAATGACTGGTGAATCTAACGCCTAATTTTCAGCCCTGATATTTGAAATAAAAATTGGCTGAGATATTGAAATAAAATTCTCGATCCGGGAAGAAACAGGTAAAATCATGTAAAAAAGGTTTTTAGTTTGCTTTTGTTCGTACAGGTAAAAACTGTGTACCACCAGCACTTGCCCTTTGTAATTTTCTAGGTCCTGGGATGTACTTATAGTATATTCTTTATGTAGTTTGGAGATTAGACTGGTATTAAAAGATTATATATATTATAAATATCAGACTTTATTGTTCCTTATTAATAATTACGGACATTGTCAGCAGATTACGTGGACGTGACCCTGTTGTCGACCTTGGACTGAAATGAGGTGAAAACTCCGTCCAGACCTTCGAAGCCTTCTAATCAAAGGAAGAGTTTTGGGAGTTATTGCCAGCACTAATGTACATATTGAAGATGGTCCTGGGATGCATCTGAAAATGTACAGAAATATTCTACATTTACAAACTTTGCACATTTGTAGATTCTCCTCCATGGGAGCTCAATGGGCAGGCTGCTAAATGAGATGGATACAATGTAGGCATCCAACCAGATGTAACACAGTCAATACTTCAGCAAGGAACTGAGAGTATTGAATCACTAAGCCACCAACCAGATGCAACACGGACTCTCCTTACTTCATCAATGGGCTGAGAGTTCTGAATTACCAGGCAACCAACCAGATGTGACACATCTCTCATCTATTATAGGCCTAATAATACTGGAAGGGGGATTAGTTAAGTTACACTTCGGGACATTGTAGGCCTATCGCCTTGAAATTTGGCATGGATGTTGTTGACATGTTATAGGCCTACTGATTTCTGACAAGGCCACTTTAATCTCAAAAAAATTCTGGGGGCCCTTACAAGGCAACCCCAACCAGCTTACTGGACTTTGCGCAATATTTCGCCAAAAAAGTATTCTACGCAACGGTCCCTAGGTGACTTTTCCTATTCATAATACACAGCCTGTCCATCCTAGATCGTGGTTACATGGGGAGTAATGGTTGTAAAATCAGGCCAAACGCAAAGACAGTTAACCCGGGTACCACTATGTTTACGATGCGAACAAGCCGTGTAAGTCATTATCAGCATTTTGTTCATTGAACATTTGCGGGTACAGCGTCACAGGGGGCAGCATTGAACGGTAAACAGGTTCACATCATATTCAGACAACGGCTTGTAACGGCCATACAGGAAATGATTCGTATCAAAAACCGACAATCAAAACTATTCGCTTGCTGAGAGTATACATTACGCGCATACATTACATTCACACATTTGAGCTTCCAAGCTTTGAGAAATAACATGTCATGTGCGAATTTGGCATGTAATTTTGGTGATTTACGTGAGTACATTTTCAACCCTGAAATGTGTGAAGTGAAGTTATGCTTTTATTTAGTAAAAATCGGTAGGTATGTCCAACAAGACATGTGTCTCAGCTGCCTTGGTGGATGTTGGTCATCACTCACTGGTGACTGACACCATGTATCGAACTTGACGTACCGGGGTAAAACATAATAGTCACTCCCCCATTTCGCTCGTTTCGTTTCGTTGCACAAAGTCCAGTAAGCCACCCCAGATCTGGCACAGTCTCTCATTAGTTAATCATAGATTAGTGATCAAAATGGATGGGGAAATGGAAACAGGTTTATCAACTCTGGCACATATACTGAGTCACAGGTTTCCAAGCGGGATACGCGCTGATGGTTTATCAAATGATACCTCCTGTCAATAAGCCCTTATATATCCCAGGTAAGCCCTTTTAAATTTCGCGCCATTCCACAGAGCGGGAACCAACATGGCCACGATGAAGCCGAAAGTGGTGACACATATCATTTATACAATGGCATTCTTGGTGATTTATGAACCGATTCTTGATATTTTGCAGTTTGTAAATGTAGCTTGAGATCTCAAGTGTCTGCAAGTTTTAATAAAAGGACCTCAGATCTTGCCCGTAATGGCCAAGTTCAGTGAAACTTCGCTCGTTGCTTCGCATATTATCAATATCATATCCGGTCCGATATCATATACACAATAGTGAAACGCCTACAAAGCTATAAAGTACTACTATAAGTTCTAATGTATAATGTATTGGCCAATCTTTTGAAACTGTGTATTTGTGTACAAGGCCTGTACCCCCCCCCCTCCATGTGCTTGTGGCTCATCAGCTTTAGATATTGAGGTGTGTCCTTGGGCAAGTCACATCTCACATGAGTCTTTGGCTGACTGATGGCCTTGTCCTGAGTTCTTGTGTGTGGTCTTGTATTTGTGTGTTACCTTGTGCAAGTTACTTGATTGTTGTGATGTCATTGATGCCACAATATATATGACACAAATATTTATTGAGGTTAGACCTTGTGCAGGACGCCTGTCCCTTTGATATGCGACCTTATAGCCAAGACACTTGTTTGGACTGTCGGAATTGCTTAATGTTTGTCGTTGGGAGTTTTTACAGGCATTTGTATCAGATGAAAGGGGCAGCCCAAGTAGGCACTAGGTTCGACAACAGACTGCTCAATAATAGACAATATTTACCCTTGAATACAATGTTGGTCCTTCTGACTTTATTGCAGGACATGTTTGCAGTGAGCATGTTCATACCATTATTGCCGCAGATGGCTCGACGGCAAGGGCTATCTCCAGCCCTCATAGGACTTTTTGGTGAGTATCAAAATGGATATGTTCTTAGACATACATTCGCAGGTCTACATATCCTTCGTTCAACAGCCTTACATGCCAATAAACTCTGATTTGAGATATGTGTATATATTCTCAGACATATCCTATCAGTTCAATAGTGTAACTTTGTCAAGTAAATGTAATGTGAGATGTCAGACATATCCTTACTGCAATAGTTTTACTTGCCAAGAAACTTGGATTTGATATATCCTAAGCTCAGACATATCCTTAGTTCAACAGTCTTTGTCTCCTTTTAGAGACTAGCAATTTGTGGCCAAGACTCCCTGATAGTGAGGGTGTCCAATAGAGAGGTATCAGCTGAGGGATGTTCCACTGTATATCAGAAAGAGTTGATGATGTTGACTCTCAGGTGGTTGTTTTGGTGGATGACATTGTCACACGTTGTTTATGATGAGATAAAAAAAGACTGTTGAGTATAACGACATATTGTGATGCTTTGTTTCCTTACTAGGCTCTGTGTATGGAGGTCTTCAATTGTTTTCTAGTCCAACAGTGGTAAGTAAGAGTTTCTTTAAGGCCTCTTAAATGTAAGTGTTGTCTCCCTCACCAGCATTCCCTCCCCTCCCGAAGCATTATCTATATATTATGTAGTGTAGGATGATATTAAACTATATCTGCCCCTACCTGCAAACTAAAGAAAAACATAAATTCAAATGTTTAAACGACATTGGCTGGCAGTGGAGCAATAGTCCATATAACAATGTATGAGTATGCTAATACAGTCGAATGCAGTCGAGACCTTTTCTGCCCCATTACGCCCATACCAACTGAGGGAAAAGAAAAGTCTCATTATTCTGAGAAAGCTGTATTAAATAGCAAGGTCGTAGATATAATCCGACACCATTGTTTTCCAACTGTTGCCTGTCTTATTGCCTCGATTCCCTTACAGATTAATTTGACGAAGCAGTCTGGTTAGCGCTTCAAATGAAAACATTGGATATTGTAGCAATTATGATATTGCCGTAGTATTTTAGGACTGGAAAGGTGACGTTTATTTTAAATTACACCGGAACTCCAAAACGTCGTTTGCAGTGTGACCAACTCGTTGAAAAAGTTGTGGAGGGTACGGACTGAGACATTGGGCGAATAGGCCAATATGGTGTGCATTTGAAATCAACATCATTGATCTCTCGTTCAATAAAAGTCCATGTGTCCGTGGAATGTGTCAAAATTCATCGATTTCTTGAGGGTGTATCCCTTGTTCTCATCATGTCATGAACATTTCTGAAGTAGAAAGTGTAATAGTCTTCACTACAGCTGGGCTTAGAGAGTGATGTTATAAGCTTGAATATACAAGACAACTTATTTATTGTGTAGGTTGATGAGCGATTTTGATTTTTTTGGACATAGAAAGTGTAATGGTCTTCAATACAGCTGGGCTTAAAGTGTGATGTTATAAGCTTGTATACGCAAGACAACTTATAATATTGTGTAGGTTGATGAGCAATTTGACAATTTTTTTACCGTGATATTGCAGATGTGCAGGTTTCCAAGAGATGGGTGATAAATGTGTGGCATGCTCAGATTTTCTCCCTTGTAGGTGTATGTCCAAAAAGAAAAGGAATTACTGTGTAGAATGGAATTTTTATCTCCTTTGTTTGAAGCACATGTAGAGCTCTTGATTTGTGAAGCGCACGCTGTCATAAAGTGACAGTTTCGTCAGTCCTGTTCATTGCAGGGTTGTCCTTGCACTATAAGCCCCACAGGGTGCAATAGGGTGAAATAAGTCAGTATCTCTCACTAGTTGTCTTGTCGCAAGTCGTCGTGTACATATAAGCCCCAGGGGTTGCACTCCAGTGAGATAATGATGCTTATTCTCCAGAACAACTTTGACAGAATGGAATTAAGTCAATCCGGTTAGTCTTTGCTTATAAATCGTGTTCTGATCTAGTCGCCTCCCTTTGTCAGGTTGGGCCCGACGGATCACATCGTAGGTCTAGGTCTGCAAATCAAACCCTGTCCATAGTGTAGCTCTCCTGGATAATTCAACCTCAGTGACAGGGGTGTTGCACTTTCATTTCTTCCTCGTGCTGATACCACCGTATTTTTGCATCAGTACCACCACACCGCATCGACTTTACATCGATTCCTGAAGGTAGTTGCAGGAGTTGTGTTAACAAGGTGTTTACGTCCATGACAAGGTGTTTACCGATTTTGGGTCTACCTTAATGCCAATATCACAGTGTAACGATGAAAGCTAATATCAAAGGCTTCTCTGACTTTCACTAAAAGTAGTCTACGGGTGCGTGTGGGCTCTGTACAGATCGTCAGGGCAAGACAATGGCCTGATTGTAGTGAAAAAGTAAAGTATGGTTGCATGTGGTCAATGCTTCCTTTCTGGCAAAGGTGGATTACCAGGTTGATGTTAACAAAATGGTAAGGTTGATTGCCAGGTTGATGTTAACGAAATGGTAAGGTTGATTGCCAGGGTGATGTTAACGAAATGGTAAGGTGGATTGCCAGGTTGATGTTAACGAAATGGTAAGGTTGATTGCCAGGTGGATGTTAACGAAATGGTAAGGTGGATTGCCAGGTTGATGTTAACGAAATGGTAAGGTGGATTCCCGGTTGATGTTAACGAAATGGTAAGGTTGATTGCCAGGTTGATGTTAATGAAATGGTAAGGTTGATTGCCAGGTTATTGTAAATGCAATGGTAAGGTGAATTGCTGATACAAATCGGATCTGACCTGAAACATTTGAAAATCTGTTTATCATCCAACTCTTTATTACCACAATCAAAAACTCTTTGATAATGTCAGATTCTCCTTGCTGACAAAGTTAATTTCCCCAGCGGGTATGACATCTCGCGCAAATCAGAACCGGACATTTCTCCCCCAGTCGGTGTAGTAATTTCCGCACGCGAAGTAATGAAAGGAAGTAGACTGTTACAGTAGCCCTTTAAGTGATTTGGTTTCATTAGGATTTCAAAGTTGCATATGTGATTATCCATTTTCCGGCAATTCATACCAAGTTGACATCATTGGACGTCAAGGAGATCAAGGCTACACTATTGACCTTAAAAAGAAATCTTACTTTTCCACACTTGACATAATCTTTCATTTGAAGATTTCTGCTTTGTGTGGCTTTTTACTGACTTGGGCTGTTAGAGTGGTGTGGTGGAGAAAGTCGATATGCTGAAGTGCCTGTCCTCTACATCTTGACCTAAAAGGTTTTAGTATAATAGCTGTTAGTGGTTTGGCCTTTATGACGTGGCAACTGCACATGGGGTGCTATGATGGTCATTGTGGGCTTGCTGCCCGGTCCAAGTGCTCCTCATGTAATAATGGCATACTGGGATATGAGGTGGTCATCTCTAGGGTCAAGCAACATCAAAGCCAGCAATTGCCAGTTTTACCTGCAGATGTGAGATTCTTTTGTTGCACACAGCAGCGATTATAATCACAGGTAGCTCAACGATTTAAACCGCTGTTTGTGTGTCACTTAAATGTATGTACTTCTGCATGAAGCGTTCTTACCCAGCGTAAGACGGAGATTGCCTTCCTATCTTCTTAGTCTTCAGTACCAGATCAGAGTAGCAGCTTTGTGGATGCTGCCTTTGGGGGCAGGTTAGTAGTATAAGAAAGTCAGTGATGGAGTGACTTACTAAGAAACATCACCATGGATACGTATATCATAGTGACATGTCACTAAGAGACTACAGCATAATTCTGAGATGAAGAAATAGTACATGCTACTCTAGTGAGGGGCTCTTAGTCCTATGCTGTACTGTTGACGCTCCTCACTCAGTCTCCAATGCTCCACCATTGACACTCGTGCTCACTCAGTCTCCAATGCTCTACCATTGACACTCGTGCTCACTCAGTCTCCAATGCTCTACCATTGACACTCGTGCTCACTCAGTCTCCAATGCTCTACCATTGACACTCGTGCTCACTCAGTCTCCAATGCTCTACCATTGACACTCGTGCTCACTCAGTCTCCAATGCTCTACTGTTGACACTCATGCTCACTCAGTCTCCAATGCTCTACCATTGACACTCGTGCTCACTCAGTCTCCAATGCTCTACTGTTGACACTCATGCTCACTCAGTCTCCAATGCTCTACCATTGACACTCGTGCTCACTCAGTCTCCAATGCTCTACCATTGACACTCGTGCTCACTCAGTCTCCAATGCTCTACCGTTGACACTCATGCTCACTCAGTCTCCAATGCTCTACCATTGACACTCGTGCTCACTCAGTCTCCAATGCTCTACCATTGACACTCATGCTCACTCAGTCTCCAATGCTCTACCATTGACACTCATGCTCACTCAGTCTCCAATGCTCTACCATTGACACTCGTGCTCACTCAGTCTCCAATGCTCTACCGTTGACACTCATGCTCACTCAGTCTCCAATGCTCTACCATTGACACTCGTGCTCACTCAGTCTCCAATGCTCTACCATTGACACTCATGCTCACTCAGTCTCCAATGCTCTACCATTGACACTCGTGCTCACTCAGTCTCCAATGCTCTACCATTGACACTCGTGCTCACTCAGTCTCCAATGCTCTACCATTGACACTCGTGCTCACTCAGTCTCCAATGCTCTACCATTGACACTCGTGCTCACTCAGTCTCCAATGCTCTACCATTGACACTCGTGCTCACTCAGTCTCCAATGCTCTACCATTGACACTCGTGCTCACTCAGTCTCCAATGCTCTACCATTGACACTCGTGCTCACTCAGTCTCCAATGCTCTACTGTTGACACTCGTGACTCGTCGTACGAATTACACTCGTTACTCAAGACATGTACACTGTTTGGTCAATCCACTGGAACTCACCTGACTTGAGGTCATTCCTAAATGCCTTCCAGTTGACAAGATGCCTTTATGTCTTTCACTCATTTTAGTCTTGCTATCTATGTTTTATATACTGCTCTAGGTGACTACATAGTCCAGTGACCATTTCCAGTACAAAGTCCTTTTACCATGTCATCCTGTATTTCCAATATGATGATGTGTGATGGGGGCATTTTGTTTGCATATGGTCCAACTGCATTTTGTTTGCACACTGACTGACTGCCTATTTGATCAAAGACAATTCACATCCATATGTCTCGGCAGGAAGGTTTCCCATTGCAACCAGAGATGCCAGTGTTGTCCACAAAGAACATTTGCCCTGGGTAAATACGTATGTCTCGGGGAATGTGATTATTGAACGATTCTGAATGAAACCCTCGCCACGGCCCAGATAAAGAGTTCCAGTGCCTGTCTGGTAGATAGTGATAAGCCATTGGTACATGTAGGTGGTCCATTCCACGGACATTTCACCCAGTAGTTTCCAATGGTATTCTAGTGGTAACCATAGTGGAGGGTTAGAGAGACCAATGGTAACCAACGGTGTTCCAGTGGTAACCAGTTGTGTTCCAGTGTTGAACTGTCGAGTTCCAATAGTTGTAATCAGCTAGGCTGTGGTGAGGTGATGCATTCTGTATAGAGCTGAATCAAATCACGGAACAAAGTTCTTTAGACTTTGACAATTCTGCAT
This sequence comes from Lineus longissimus, assembly GCF_910592395.1. Lineage (NCBI taxonomy): Eukaryota > Metazoa > Nemertea > Pilidiophora > Heteronemertea > Lineidae > Lineus > Lineus longissimus. Next base: position 9,054,353 of record NC_088312.1, on the reverse strand, counting down.
TTTCATTTTCTGTGAAAAAGATATGATTCTTAGGAGTGTGTATTTGATCCACTACCCGGTACTAACTATATTGTATTCATGAAAGGCCCTTTCACTTGCTTTTTATGCAATCTACATGTATCACGTTGATGCTTTTAACTACCCTCATCCGAAAATACCAACTTGAAACCTATCAGAAATATCATGAAACAGTGCAGCTTAGTGCAGATGAAAGGGAGTGGAGTCCTGCTCCATGCTTTGTTGTTAAGATAAAGGTGGTTATTATTAAATTGTGTCATGATGCTGGCTTTAACCCTGGAGCATGAATAACTGATTTCACTGGTTATACTTTGGTAAATTGTGCCTTCTGCCGCTAAGTAGCATTATATATCCATGATCAAATCTGCAGTTGTGCACGATGTGCACGATGTCTGATGTTTGTTCCCGGTCATACTTGAGACTGTTGTTTCAACTGAATCCTCACTTTTATGCAGTTGGGAGGATGTTTTGTTGAACATCAGTTAGAATACCCCTTTGAGAGCTCTGAATCAATGCCTGGTCAGGAGAATATTTGCATGAATGGCTTTATTGAGTATTGTACTATCCATGCGCGAGCCTAACCAGATATATAATCTTGAAATTTAGACTTTTGCCAACCTGACTCTACATCAAAGTCCTCAAAAAGACAAGTTGTCAATACCAGTACTGCCATATGTTGAATATCGCTGACATGACAGGAACACAGTGATGGTTTCTTTAATCATGTTACAATTTGTTGGCCTTCACTGCAAACTGTGTCAGCTTGTTTTTTTCGATAATGTTACTTCAATGATAATGATGATGGCTGCAATGTCATTGAAACATAACTACAATGGGAGGATGCTGATCAAAGCAGAAGAATAATTGTGAAAGCTTTTATATGGCTTGCTCTCCTCCTTTGAAATGGTTTTACTCTGTTTTAAATGTGATTGTCATCAGATGGAGTGGTTGTGATATTATAGGCACATTTAATCGGGCAGCAGACTTGTGATGAATCTCTACAGATGGCGCAGTACAGTGAGTGGAACCTCCCTTAGCGAACACCTCTCTATCAAAGACACTAGTTTTCATCCCATATTGGTTGTCTCTATTCAATTCACCTCTTTAATCCTAGCACCTCTCTATTAAGGACAGCACTTGTCAGTCCTAAGGGTGTCCTCAATATAAGAGAGGTCTTATTGTGAAACTGTCAATGGTGCTGTTTGCATTGTTATCCTGAAAGTTCAAATAAGCAACAAGCAATATCTATACCTTCCACATCTTGCCGCAATGGGTTCTTTTTGTCTCCAAGGAAATTCCAAAACTGCCAATGATGATTCTGTTACTCCCACTTTAGAGCACTAATAAGCTGATATATGAACATGCTCTGTGTATCTTTGCCCAAAGATAGACAAAAGGGGAAGTTGCTTTTATGCGTGTTTTCTCATATCCTTTTGTATAAATGCCACAGCCTTTTTGAAAAAGTCAAATAAGATATGCTTGGGTTGTTAGTTTTAGTTTTAGCAACTCAGTGAAGTGAGCTAGGTGATCATCTGATACTCCTCATGGATATGAAAGATGAAATTTTGATTAAAGTGACACTTTCGCTTGGAAACTACAATTAATTTGATGCATCATTGTAATTTTTATATATATATATCGCTCTGGATGAGCTAATCGTGATACATAATGCAATTTTTATTTCAAGCCTTGAACTTTACTACTGTTCAATATCATTCTTGAAACACTGGTTTATTTTGAGCTCAAAACTTCAATAATTCACATTAAAGAATCGGTTTTGTTGTTTTAGTTACCTTGGTTCTTCGTTTTTACTTAGGATGCTATCTTTTTCATGTCAGCTGATCTTGTTCAATAACTGTGTTATTCAAGTTGATATAAGTCAATATATTGACATTGAAATGATTTTTAGAGGTTATGTAATTTGAACTGAATTGATTGTTTTGTCAGGTTCCTGTGATGATCACCGCAAACCAGAGATTTTTGTCACATGCAGGCATTATCGCAGGTTGCAGCAACAAAAGTTGCTTGTGGCAGAAACGTTTAGCTAGGTTTTATATGATTAAGCCAATATTCTTTTGACCAGCCTCTAGTGATTAACCATTCAAATATTACAAGCCCATCTATCATGTTGAAAGTGCCATCCTATTCAAACCCTGTACATATTAGATTGGCACTGACATATCGTAACTTACTCAATCTTTCCTGAGCCCTACCAAGTAAATCGTCCCATTTAAAGGTGCCCACTGCGTGTTACCATGGCAATGAATGCATTCATCTCTTTAGGATCTGCCAGCTTCCTGATACAAAGAGTTTTTGTGATCATTTACAATCATTGCTTCCAAGTAATACCTTCTCGTCTTTCGAGTGTGGCCATAACGTTTCTTTTCGAGCAACACTCATATTCGGCTTTTTGTCCTGCTATAGGCGAAGTGGTCTTGTTCGGGATACCGATACGGACCGAAAGTGGGCAGGATTTTGGGATAGACAGCCTTATTTGAGTGAGTTTCAGAAAGATTCGTAAGGGCCGGGGCCAGAAAATTGTGTCGGGATTTGTTGATATTACCTCTGATAGGTCCCTCTTGATATTGGGACAACAAAGTACCCCTTTCCCCCACTCATTCATGATCACCGGCTCATCTTCGATATGAATTTCCTTTCAAAATAGACCTGTGCTGCCATCTGCTTTGTCTTTGCAATATTCAGGTGAATTGAGGCCATGGCTCTTTGGCCTCAGTGAACGAATTGCCTTGAGGCACGCAGTCAATGCGGCAGCCAATTCAATTATTGATATTTGAATTGAAAAATTTACATTACTTGGTGAAATATTGGCTTGCAATTTATATAATTTCATTTCATCAAATCATTGGCACCAGCGCTGGACTGCTGTTTTAAATGCATTGGGACACTTGGCCAGACATTGGACTCTTATTGTGCCTGCAGTGTCTTCAGCACGTCATAGAACCCACCTCTTTACTTTGGATATATCACCTTTGCTTTGTGATATGTCAGACCCAGAGCATTTATATTTGAAAGGAATTGAAAAAAATATTGATTGACATAATTCTGAGGTGATATATTTGAGTGTAGAGGGCATATTCAATGATACATGGCAAGGTGTTATACCCATTAGGAATGGTATACGGTAAAAAAGGTACAGGAAAAAAAAGTACAGGAAAAAAGGTACGGAAATAAAGGTACAGGAAATAAAAGTACAGGAAATAAAAGTACTGGAAATAAAGGTACCGGAAAAAAGGTACCGGAAAAAAAGGTACACAAAATGGCATAAATAGGTAAAAAAGGTACACAGGAACATGTATGACCGAAGTGAACTGGAACTTATAAAGTGCACCTACAATGGTCCTTTGAAAGTGAACTAGAACTTGGACAGTTTGCCTACAATATGTCCTTCGTTAGTGAAATAGAACTTGGACAATAGTCTAGAAGTGCACAATAGTCCTTTGGGAGGGGAATTCTACAAAAAGCTGCTTCTCATTGAGGAATATGGAACTATATCTTTTTTGCAGTGTTTCTATTTTACACTCATTCTTTAATTTTTCAACTTGTTCATTTCTGTTGGGGTGAAAGAAATTTGAACAGAAGTGTATCATTGTTCTTGGAATTGTCCCGGAAGTTGTAAAGTTCTGCTGTAAAAGAAGCAAATGTCACTACCGACGTCACAAAAGTTGACAGGATTCAACATATCGTCTCGTATTCCCTGGTGACGTGGTTGAGAACCAGCCGGTGATGGAAACTGATATTTCAATTTGGTAATCAAATCTGATTATGGGCATGCTGTATGGGTTCAGTGAAGTATGCATTTGGCAATAGGAGGCATTTTTAGTTTTGTTTAAATTTCCCTCTGATATGTTTTGTGGGTTCATTGGAATAAATAGATGCACGTGGATATCATGCTAATGCGGGTGTTTGTGTAGGCATAACATAAAACGACCACCAAATGAAACAGTTTGTTTGTTTTGGGAGACCGGGTTTACATGCCTGAATAGTGTTAATACTGGTAAATGATTCATTTCATGAAAGAATAAACATATTCTGTTAACTCATTTTGTACAAATAGTCATTTCAATTCATATTGTCTTTTAATACCTAATACACATGTACCTGTAATACCTAACTGTTTGATCATTTTTTGCCATGAGCAGTAGGATTATCATAAGGTTCGTGATTAAATTTGTCCTGTGATTCAATTTGTCTGCATAAAAGGCTTGAAATGAGTCCTTTTGTCCTGGTGACACCATCTGTAATGAGTATTACCATCAAAGTAAAGTTGGCTTTGTTATTTTCTTTTGTGGTTTTATATTAAGATTTATAATATTAGGTTGGTGATTCTAACACTGAAAACTGGAGCCATCGATTGAACTAAGGTACTGTAACCCCGGAAATAGTTGCATTCTTTCAATTTAGCATTTTGGCAACCCTGTACCAGTGTTAAGCATGTACACTGCTGGTAGCATAAACTGTCGCTCATATATTATGAGTGTTTAGCTGAAGCGGCAATAAAATCATGGGCAGACTATGGGCAAATAATGCTCTAAAGTGTTTTCGTGAATACAGATCGGATATTTTAAGTGAATTAGATGTTTTTCAGTTGTCCCCTGATTTCCCATAGCAACCAGAATCTAATAGAATCCTCACAAGACTAATTAGGCGTTATCAAAATCAGTGTTGTGATTTAGACCTGATATAATCAGATAAAATGTCAGGAAAGTTTATTACCAGGCACCAATTAAAGCCACGGGTAGACTAACAGATATTTGTCTGTGATAAGCCTTGTTTTACTTGCAAAAGCCATTGTATAGCCAGCCTATCCTGAAATTGGAACGAAAAATGGCATTACATGGAAAACAAGCCTAAAATGGCCAGGAAAAGTTGACAGTATTTCACTTGGCTCTTTCTTGGTCAGGCTTTGTCCAATGGTGGCAAAGTAAGTACAGTAGAACCTCTCTATTAAGGACACCCTCAGGACTGACAGGTGCTGTCCTTGATAGAGAGGTGCCCTGATCAGAGAGGTTAAATCGAATGGAAACAACCAATTTGGGACCAAAACTAGTGTTCTTGATAGGGAGGTGTCTGCTAAGGGAGGTTCCACTCTATCTCTGAATGCTTTGAAGTTTCAGATGAAATGTTACATTTGATTCAAATGTTGCTTTTCTGTGCAGAATCACCAAAAGTGAAATTTGTGGGGTAAAATGGAGTAGATACACCTCACATACCCCTCTAAGTTTGAGATTGTAGTGTGAGGTCTCACAGAGTCAAAACCACAGCAGTCAAGATTGTGAAGCTCATATTTTAATTTCCTCCAGTGATATGCGCATTAAATTTGGTTATTTTATCTCACTGAATTGATTCAGCACTGTTCTGTCCGCCCAGTGGGATTAAACCTTGTCATTTCGTATTCCATGCAAAGTAATTCAGCATTAGATTTGTCAGGATTAAGTCATTTGTGAAAGTGTTTCCTAATCATATCGTTTGTAATTTACTCGTTATTTCTGAACCTCCGTATCAAGGACAACTTGCCGGTGACTAATGTGAGCAGTGGGATGGGGGACCTTGGTGTCCATACAAATTATATTTTTATGGTAATTTCTACGTGAAATTGTACTTGTATTTTGTTTCACAAAGAGATGATTAAGAGATTGAGATGATGTAGTGAGTCTGCAGAAAGGTTTTAGAAGAGTGGAGTGAGGTGACCTTAGGATTGGGTTTGGAATGAGGATTCTGGGAATCACTCTGACCTTTCAGTTTCTTGTCTGATGGTGCAGAGACTCAGCTGTGATGTTGACACAGGGTCATATAACAGTCCCCATAGTTTTGCCTTGAGGGTGCATAACTGTGACAGTCTTCCAATGCAAGGTATGTCCGCTGGTTGTCAGTTGACGAGAGATAGCGTTCTTTAAAAACAATTGTCCTTGTATCCTATAAGTTTCAATTCATAACAGATCTAAATAACGGCTTAACTAAAACTCCTTTGCTTAATTCTTTCAAGGAAGGGCCACATTGTACAAATAGGACCCTGGTGACCTTTTTTCAAGGTTTTTCGATGATTTATGCGTTGCAATTATGAGACAGCGCTGGATTAGGGCGACACTTATTTTGTCAAAATGCTGATCATGGCTAAGGTTGATTGCTCTCAGAGGGGCTCTCTGATGTTGATTACATTGCACTGGATCACTGATGCTGCTTCGAGGGTATGCTCACTTGAATTACGATCTCAGATACAGTGATATGAACTGTGCGATGCCAGAATGATGATGATGTGAAAAGTTGCATCTTGAGGATTTGAGATTGGTTTAGAAATGTTTAAAGATGAATCATTTGTATTTGGACATTGGATGAGCTGAAATTTCAAAAAGGTTAGTTGCGGCGTCTTGACACGTTATTGTCAGGTTCCACTACATTGTAGAATGTGATGGCTTTTCTTAGACAGTCTGTGTAGCAAAGGCCGTTCTTGATCCCCCAAGACTTTAACGCTTCGACATTTTAATTAATACAATATGGAATATCATAGAGGCAAACCAGAGCCTGGATGCCATGGCCAATGATAATGATTTTTGGGCTGCAGATCTCTGCTTGGTTCCCTGATGACCTTTTGGCTACCCTATCACATTTCATTCTATTTGCTTTACCCACTGGGGTGCATTCAAGTGTGAGAGCAATGGCCTGATAAAACAAGCTGCAGACTGCATTTATTTACCATGTCCTTAACTGGGTACAACGTCCTGGACATTTGGTCTCTATGGTAACGAGGAACCATCCCATTAGCTCAGTTGAGGGCAGAAGTGGCGGTAGCGATTGGTCAGTAGCTGTTGGACACCAATCCAAACGAGGTAACTGTGACAATCTTGTTAACTTGGTGCACACCTGATGCCAGTATTCTCTTAAGCATCCTGCTGATTGTGGCTCAGTCCAAGGCCATGGGCAGCTTGAAAAGTGGCCAACATCTACTTGAACAGGATGACCTGTGGACCAAGTGACCAACTTCTTCTTGAGCAGATTATGTCTGGAATAGGTGGTCAGCTACTACTTGAGCAATTAGACCACTGGGACTTTTGGTGTCTGACTTCTATTAAGTTGACTGCCAGGAATAGGTGGATAGCTTCTACTTGAGCAGTTTGACCACTGGGACTATAAGTGGCTGACTTCTATTGAACAGCATGACTGCTGGGAATAGGTGGTCGACCTCTACTTGAGCAGTTTGACCTTTGGGACTAAAAGTGGCTGACTCCTGTTGAACAGGTTGACCTCTGGGAAAGTGGCCAGCTTCTATTTGAGTAGTTTGAACTCTGGAACAATATAAGTGGCTGACTTCTACTAGGCATGATGTTCTCTGAGACCTCGTGGCTGATTTCTTCTTGAGACAGTTGAGCACTTGGCGGTCTACTTTTTGGGGCATACCCTGGCTGAAATTTGTGGCTCATGATAGATTATTGGTTATACTGGGAAATTGCTGAAAATTTAAATCAATTATTGACATATTGAAACTACTCTTCTTGGCTGTTTTGGTAAAACTTAGAATAGTATATATTTAGAAATTCAATAAAATTTTACATGCAGAGTATGTTAATTGTGGTATAAAAGGGTTAAGGTCATTTACTTTAGTACATCCTACGCATGTTTAATTTAAGCAACACTTACTTCCATATGAATTGAACTTTTTAGGAAACTCGTCTTAACACCTCTAAGCTTCTATGCTTGCTATTAGTGAAAATTGTTAATGCAACAATTGGTTAACCTTTAGGCCATCCAACCAGCCTATTCAGAGTGTAACGGGTAGGCAGCCCCCTCAACAAAAGGATGCAGATATGACTCAGTTTGCTGAGAATACAACCCAACTTCTAAAGTACATAATCAAGTCGATTTTTTCCCCAAATCCTTTCAAAAGCTGACTATCATGCTGATACTCGGGAGAGTGGAGACTTCAGAATGTATGTCATAGCCCATATTCATATTCTTGGCATTTCTCATACGAATCAGAACTGGAGATCAAAGTTGGTTCGTTTTAAAGTTCTGATTGAGTGCGAGACATCAAGCTGGCTATTTCTAGAGCAGCCACAAAATGGACACTTGTAAAAAGTCGCCAGTAGGAACCATATTTGCAGCGTCAAAAGATATTCAAACAGATAACTGTCTTTAGAAATGGACATAACTGCAGGTGGACACCAAGAAAAGGTATCGGGCTATCTTTGTAAGTAATGGGAAAGGTTGTGGCCAACCGATTAGATTCTATCATAATAAAAACTTGAAGGAATGAGTTGAAGAGGGTGATATATCATCATACAGGTAATTCTGTATGCAATCAGCCCTACCATGCCAATAACTCCTCGAATCCATTTGCTAGAATGGACACATATTGGCTATGTGGTTGATATTGTACACATTATGATTGTTGCTATATCGTGGCAATATTCTTTCTGTCAATCTACAACCTCAAAAGGTCAGGTATCAGGTGCCATTTAGGAAGCAAAAATGTTAAAGTGATGTGATATTGCCAATAAAGGCAAGAACAATGGTTTGGTAATACTATACCCTTCGATTTGGAGCCTGTATAACTGTTTATCTTGAAGATCAACAGTTTGAAAGAACAGTAGAACCTCTCTATAAAGGACGCCCGAGCACTGTCCCTCATAGAGATGCGTTCTCATTATTGAGGTCAAGAGAATTGCAGAGACAACCAATGTGGAACCAAAACTGGTGTCTTTTAACAGAAGCCGCACTTACACCACCTGAAAATGTACCACCAATCTTGGTTCGGGAACCAATGCCGCACCATCGAAAATCCACCAAGCGCTTACACCAGCGCTGCAGCTAGTTATAAAATCCGGCTACAGATGGCGCGCAAACAATAAGCGGAACGCGGAAAGCCTTGGCAGAAAGCGCCATTTCGAAAGCGCCGCCTGGAGCCGAACCATCTAACTAGCTAATTGCCGATCCATTTGCGCTTACACCACGACAAAGCCGAACTTTTAACAAGCCGGGCGAATTTGGACCATCAAGCTTGGTGGGACAAATTCGCTCGGCAATTTGTATCGGCAATGGATTGCCGAACCAATTTGTCGCGGCAATGTGGTGGTGTAAGTGCAATTGGTCCACCAATATTTCGTGGTGTAAGCGCAGCTAGAGACTCAGAGGCTGTCCTCATTAAAGAGGTGTCCGCTAAGGGAGATTCCACTGTAATGTATGAGAGTGTTCATGAAATGTCATTGAATTCTTCTTCTTCTTCTGGGTTTTGGAAGTTTTGAGAAACACACTAGACAGTCAGTCAAAGTGAACTCCACCACAGAGATAAGATTAAGAGCTTTGTATGGTCAAGGTGTTGTCCTTTGGTCAGTGGTTACCTGACTGGACTACGAAGAACCGTGCAATGATTCACCAGTCTCAGTAGTTTGAGACCCCTTTGAAATTTGGCACACCCTAGATTTTTGTGACGACCGAAGGGTTTCATTCCTGGCAATGTGGGTATTGGAAGAAACAAACTGAGCAAAGACTCGCCATCTGGCTATTCTCAATACAGTGAACTGCATGGCTAACTGGTTTCCTTATCACTAATGTACTTCTTGTAGCCTGGAGTAATCTGGGTGAAGCTCGGGCTACACTAAAGATGAAAGCCACATACATGTAAGATCAGACAGCTAAATGGACACCATACAAGTCATAGAAATGGCGCAATACCTTGGGGATCCTCGAAGGCAGTCATAGAAATGCAGACAGTCAAGCCTCCCCTGACTCTCTTTTGAACAAGTGAAGCCGACATTCTCAGCCGCAGTTCTCATTCTTACAAATATATTTTTCCATACAGGACATGGTTCATGCAAAATTGATCATGCTTGTTGCAAATGGAAGGGGTTATAGGTGATTACATAAAATGCTGTCACCTCCTCTATCAATCTGAAGAATTGCAAAAGTGTTCAATGTGTGATGAGTGCATGAGCAAAATCGTGTAAGAAAAAAACTTCGGTTTGAATGGGGACCTTGGTTACTGACAAGTCTATTTGGATATGTAGTGATCGATTGAATCATGATAAAGTAAGGATACTCAATTTGAGGTAATTAGCTTCTTGATGACGATGAAAGCACACGATCGTGAGAGAATCGCAGTTACATAGCCTGGTTTGAATGATGTCCTTGCATGCCTTATTGGAAGGATGCCATTGGGAATTGTGGTATCTGTAATTAGCCAGATCTTCAGAATCCAATATCTGATCACAAGTAGGCATGAAGAGTTCATCGCCAGGTGAACAGGTTGTGGGCGGCTTCATTTCCAGACCACATATTATTTACCCAACGCTGATAAATCCAGTCCTTGGCTGTGCGTTATTGGTGCACCCAGGGGCCGTGCACCTGCCAGTGGCTATCAGGGATGGTGTTGGATCCTGGATGCTGCAAACAAATGATATTTATTGCTGCTACGAGCGATTAAAATTGCTGCTATGAGCAACATAAAGATGTCTTGTCTGCTGGAAAAACTGCCAATCGCTATGTTTGATATTGATTCTCAGGTTGCTATGACCTGCAATGATTACTGCAAATAAGCATTTATCATTGCATGCGATTTAAATTGCAGGTATCAGCAATTCAAATTACTCGTTTGCAGCGGGGCCCTTCACAGTGTTCAATGGAACATCATGGCTGCGACAATTACCTTTGCCATTGCTTCTCACGATCTTCTGCTGACAGCATGCGGCGTGTGCCGTTCCCTCCTCTTAGCTCTTATTGGAGCATGATTAAGTAAGATATTCATTGACAGGTCCTTGCGTGACCATTCGGTCGCTCAACTTGACCAAATGAGATATTCACGGCCACTCTTTTTGTGGCGTGACCAGGCAATCAGTCATCATCTTTAGTCGGTGACTCGGACAGATAGATCGTGAGATAAGAAAAAAAAACCAAAGAGAGAAACTCCAGATACATTTTCTTGCAATGAAATTAACACCCAGGCACAATTATTTATCCACCAGGCCAGTCTCCCTTACAGGGTTGCCATAAATGCAGTGATTTGCTCTAGGCTAAAATTTCGCAATTGGATGTTCTGCGGTGTTTGATTATTTGCCTTTTACATTTCTTTGGGCAAAGCGTGTTCTTTGAAAATTGGAGAGATTTCTGGTGTGACTGTCCCCCATTTGGTGTGATTCTCAACTCAGTCAACCTTAGAATGATGATATGTCACACAGTGGTGGAGCTTTTCTGTCGGCCATAGATAGAAGACCTGCTGGTTCCCTGTTTTTCGGTACTATGTGACACCATTATTAGAGCCAGTCCTATAAGATTCTGAAACAAATTGATGATGTCTATGGTCGATCCCTAATGTTCTTTTCATTGTATCTTCGATTTTTGCTGGAGGTGCAAGTGTGAAATCTAAGGAAAGATGGGGGTCTTATTATGTTTTCCTTGTTGCCTTGGAAATGGATCTGTTCACAAGTTTTCAGTTGGTGGAAGTACAATTTTTCCTTCAACTTGCTATGATATTCTGCCCTTTATTAATTCATCATAATAGTGGCTATCACCCACATTATGACTGACAATTGTTTAACAAGTAACTCGCAGGATTTTTGGTACCATATATGGTAATGGGAGATGCTCAAATTCATGGCTTCCCCTTCTCATATTATGATACATGTAGGAGAACAATTAGGCCAATATGCATTCCTTATTCTTTTTCTGACGAGGTTGCCATGACTACTAGAAGAAAATGTGAGTTGGTGATCTCTGGAATTATTTCACTCATGGCTCACCATGGCTTTGGCAAAGAGTCAATGTTACTACATCCCACAAGTAATCTATCTTATCAACCTAAAAACATAAGGAAATTTGAATCAGCAGTTGAATTGCCTATGCGGAAATGAAAGTTCTTGACATCTCAGTGAAATAGCACCCCTTGTGGATACCTAATGCCCACCAGTTGCTGCATCATACAAATACCACTTCGTTTTTCGCCCATCTTGGTTTATTTTTGGTAACACTCATCCCAGGAACAATTCCATGGATCGGATATGCAAGCTTTTTTCTGTCGCCAGGAACGATTTCCATTGATCATGGTTATACAAATTGGTGTGGTTTAGTTCAGCTTTGTTATTTTGCGGGTACATCTGACACAAGACAGATCCATGGCCATTATGGGAATTGATAATTCGTAAGATTAGCAGGCGATTTTTTAGCCCGAATAACGTCAATGGTTGAACCTACATGTACTTCATACTGGTAATGAAATGTCTTGAAGGACTTTCTGTCTTAAAGTTTCTTCTTAAACATAAGCTGATGAAAGAGGTATCTTGTCGGCTACATCTTGATTCGGTGCGTTTTAAGATTCATGGATAGCCACGGGCTTTATTTGGCAGTTTTGACCAACGTGGGTTTGTCTCACCAGTTCAGAAGCTGTCACTGCACTTCTTTGGCATCGGAGAGGCCAGCCCAGGGGAAGACGAGTCCATCACATTCTTACTTGATGAGGTTTTTCGCTTGTCTTGGCAGAGGTTCAAGAAACCAGTTATACATCTCATTTGATGGATGAAGGATGAAATGATGTGGATTTTGGTGCCTTGCAAGAAAGCACAAAAATGAACGGAAGTGACCTGTCCGATAGTTGAACCCACCAGCTGATTATGAGTCAGTTGCTCTACTAACCGCTATAGTGTATACCAGGTCTCCCTTAATCTCAACCAGGAAGTCACTTCAAATCCAAGGTAACCTGAATATCAGGTTGCATTGTATGGGCTAAATATGCCTCTATAGATTCATAGTTTGATCCATAGAAAAGTGATCTCGAGATCGATAAAGTCCGCAGGATACACACAGGCCTAATGGGAAATCGTTGAGTATGAATAGACTCTTGTAAAATATAGGCCATTGCTTATAAATTGTATAGACCTATTCATATTCAAAAGAATGACCAGAAAAAAATATATTGGCCGCGTGTCAATAAATATTCTATTTATATTTTTGATGTCTTTGGTATTTATAATGATGAGGTCAGTGCGAGAAGGTTATTTTCTTCCAAATCTGTCCTTATAGGCCAAAGAAATTGGATTTCATATTCTCATCAGCCACTATTCGGATGAGGGATTTCCTTGAACTTTCATTTCTCATCATCAGTAAAACCATGATTGCCTGGAGAAACTAGTGTCTGGTTGTGGTTGTAAGGCAATTTATTGTAATCTCTGCTTCTCTGGGTTGATCCTTGGCTCTTCGTCCTGACATTGTCCTCTTGGTCCATCCCCTATATACCCCAAACTAAGCCTGTTGAAGCTAAAGCTGTCACCTCAAGCTATAATCTCAAGGCCAGCTTTCTTGTCACACTCCAAGCAGCCTTGAACTTGTCTGTCTGTGAGGTGTCTTGTATGGTCATGGAGAGTGACCCTTGACTTGGTTACGTCTGATGTATATTAGCAAGAATTAACAAAGACTAGATTTGATGGTGATAAAATATTCCAGAAGAGGCGAATATTGCAATAAATCATTCAAAGATGATATAATGGGAAAAATGTTGATAAGAATGTTATTTTGAAAGATGATTGATTGAAAAACAAACCGCAAATCAAAGATATGTCGATCAAGTTTGATCAAGTTTATTTTAATCAAAGGGATTAAAAAATGCTATGTAGTGTTTAACCATACAAACATTGATTTACAATTCATAATTCTTTTGTCAGTAAAAACTAATGCAAACGTCTATTTGTATGTCGTACTTTCATCTCTCAAGAGCATTATATTTTGATTGCTCTCGTAATAAAAAAAGCATATTAAAATATGACTGTTGTCACAAGTGCTTATTTAGTATTACACAAAAGGTGTTTACGATTTTGGATGCAGACGGGCTACATTTGCCGTTGAGCAAAGCAGATCGGTAAACAACCATTCTCAGTAGCTCACTTCCATCCTCCATGTCATCCCTGGGGGTAACAACATTTTATTCATACTAGGGCTAATCTTATTTGACTGTAATGATATTCCCATAGGCTATAATCCTAAGTCAGTTTTGGAGGCACGCGTGTGACTTGGAGATCTTGGACTTGGCATTTTCCCTGATGTACCAAACCAGCACAATCACAACTACTGGCTTCATTCATTTACACATACAACAGCATCTGATCAAGTTTACCGTCTGTTAGACACGATTGTTTTGCAAACTGATCAGATATCAATTTTTCTTAACAACCAACATGTTTAAATAGTTGCTAGGCCAAAACAGATGGGGTTAACCACTATGTGTGGGCGTGCTAATGTCATCCCCTCCTCGCTCCGCAATCCAACTGATAAATTTCAACTGCTATGCGATGCAGTATTGATCTGAGCTGCAGTAGATTTCGATCATCATCCCCGATTATGTTGCCACCCCCCAAGCATTTTCTATTCAACACCTGTGGCATTGATGCATTCACGTCAGGTATTTATTAAACGATGGCTCCTTTTGATACCCATCACTTAGCATCCTTGAATACAGATGGCGCCACTCCGATACAAAATGAGAAAGTCGGTCAGTTGTTATGACCCAGTGACCGAGCTGAACCTCATTACTGTGGAAATCCTATAATAGTATGCGGGCATTTAACTTAGTTGCATTACTTCATTATTGTCGGCAGCACTGTCTGGTGGGCTGATTTTACACAGGCAACTGGAGTTATGCATAGACGGGAATAATTTTCCACCAATCACTCTGTTTGTCGTTTTGATCATCCTATTGTAAAATCGTTGTATTAATTACACCTAATTTGATCAATTTAGCTTCCTAATTGCATTTCAGGGCTGGGTTTACACATTTTATCATAGTAGCTCGAATAATAATTTCTATTCTGATACTTTCAGGGAAGCTGGAGTGACAGCTCTGGGAAATCCTACGTCCTGATGGTGACACTGGTGCTGACTGCAGCCGGGTATTACGTGCTAGCATGCTCAATGACAGTGGTCTTCATACTCATAGGACGTATACTGCCTGGTAAACATTGTTTTCTTTAGCTGTTATATTGGTTAAAAAAACAATCAAGACATCTCAGCTCAGTTTGTATCAGGCAGATGGCAGCACCTGATGGATGAAGAGATGGATGGTCACGATGTCAACTCAAATTTCGTGAATTTCACATTATATCATAATCTATTACAGGCCTGTTCAAGCACACGCAAAGTCTCCTCAAATCCTATGTGGCAGACGCCGTCCCAAAAGAAGACCATTTGAAAGTTTACGGACGTCTGCTGTCCTTGGGGAACGTGGGCTTTATCGTTGGCCCCCTTGTTGGTGGATTCATTGTGGACTCCTCACTTGGTTACCAGACGGCAGTCTTCCTTGGGGGTTGCATATTTATTCTTAATGCAGGTAAGAAAAAAGACTGCAATGGCCACGATTTCAGGCTACAGCTCAGGATGGGCAAGATCAAAGGTTAGAGACCGGTAGGTAGCACGTTCTGAGACGTAATCAAAGTTTCAAAGTTCAATGAGCCACATTGTAGGTCTTTAATATAATGTGGTCCAATTATGTGAATATAGTGATAAATTTGTACGCAAGCAATAGTTGCCTAAGCTGATGATGAACCTCATGAATATTTTCTTCACAAGACAACTTTTCTCTTCTTTTCCAGTCGTAGCCCGTATGTTCCTTCCCGAGCATATCGTTGTGGAACCAAATGACCCAAAGATACCAAATAAGAACAACGGGGCAAAAAAGACGTCTGCCTTCAAGAACCCATTGACCGTCCTTTCTTCGATCCGTCGCATGCCTTGGGGGAATCTCTGGGGGGTTTTCCTCATCAAACTACTTCTCAGCTCCTCTTGCCTGATGTTCCGAGAGAATGCCAGTTTGCTCTTTGACATAAAGTTCCACACCACTGCCAAAAGTGTTGGGTTCATCATTTCATTTGCCAACTTTATATCATCAGTGACTGGATTTTACGTGGACAAAGTTGCAGCCATTTATAAAGGGAATGATTCCAAGTTATTAATGCATTTAACTATTGTACACATCGTGTCTGTGATAGGCGCTACCCTTGTGCCAGAACTTTGGATGTACGTTGTATTTCTAGTTCCATATAAACTCTGCCAAGCCCTGGCACGGGTCTGTGTCATCAACTTAGTTGTGCATCATGGATCAGACCATGAGACCGGGGCGCTGATGGGCATGAGCCAGAGCCTCGTATCAATACCAAGAATCATCGTTCCGACGTTATGTGGCCTGCTCCAGGTAGTCGATATCACAATTCCTGGAATTGTCGCTGGTTTACTAGGTGTTTCTTGTATTTATATTTTATTTACAGACCCAATAGAAAGCCGTAAACTCACTTCGGATCTGTCTTCAGAGAAAAAGTCCAACTGACGGTTGGAAGTTTAATTCATTACATACTGCTGATTGTTTTATCTGAAGAATTAGTGTGGAGCTGGTGGTCCTTGGTCGCAACTGAGCTGGTGGTTCTTGGTTGTTTAATCAAGATCCCTACTGAGCTGGTGGTTCTTGGTTGTTTAATCAAGACCGCTACTGAGCTGGTGGTTCTTGGTTGTTTAATCAAGATCCCTACTGAGCTGGTGGTTCTTGGTTGTTTAATCAAGACCGCTACTGAGCTGGTGGTTCTTGGTTATTTAATCAAGATCCCTACTGAGCTGGTGGTTCTTGGTTGTTTAATCAAGATCCCTACTGAGCTGGTGGTTCTTGGTTGTTTAATCAAGATCCCTACTGAGCTGGTGGTTCTTGGTTGTTTAATCAAGATCCCTACTGAGCTGATGGTTCTTGGTTGTTTAATCAAGACTGCTACCGAGCTGGTGGTTCTTGGTTATTTAATCAAGATCCCTACTGAGCTGGTGGTTCTTGGTTGTTTAATCAAGACCGCTACTGAGCTGATGGTTCTTGGTTGTTTAATCAAGACCGCTACTGAGCTGATGGTTCTTGGTTGTTTAATCAAGACCGCTACTGAGCTGATGGTTCTTGGTTATTTAATCAAGATCCCTACTGAGCTGGTGGTTCTTGGTTGTTTAATCAAGATCCCTACTGAGCTGGTGGTTCTTGGTTATTTAATCAAGATCCCTACTGAGCTGGTGGTTCTTGGTTATTTAATCAAGACAGCTACCGAGCTGGTGGTTCTTGGTTATTTAATCAAGATCCCTACTGAGCTGGTGGTTCTTGGTTGTTTAATCAAGATCCCTACTGAGCTGATGGTTCTTGGTTGTTTAATCAAGACCGCTACTGAGCTGATGGTTCTTGGTTGTTTAATCAAGACCGCTACTGAGCTGGTGGTTCTTGGTTATTTAATCAAGATCCCTACTGAGCTGGTGGTTCTTGGTTATTTAATCAAGACAGCTACCGAGCTGGTGGTTCTTGATCGCTACCAATCTGGCAGTCTACATGTGCCGGTGTGCCAAGTGATCAAAACAGCTGCTCTTCGCTGTTGATTTTATTGCTTTTCCTCAGGGTTTTGCATATGTCATAATACCCTGAATCTCAGGATGACCAATGAGTGAAAGAAACCAAAACATTTCACTGTTAATAAGAAAAAGAAGTATCTTTTACTACCTTCATTATTTTTGATAAAAAGTTGTTTATAATCAGGCAATTATGATCAGGGTTTGAAGTGCATAGTGTGCATTGGGAAATGGGACCATTGCATAATATATTTTCACGAGGCATTCCATAACAATGCACTTTATAATACATGTAGTGGGTAGTTTAGAAAGACCCGGTAGTTTCTTGATCTGAAGTTTATAAGACAGGCAGTTAGTATGAAATGGGTTAAACTATTTCCATGTATGTGGCAGCCTTATTGTTTCGATTAAGTGTTATCAATCAGACGCAATAGGCTTTTAAAAAATTATTATATCAATATACAGCAACTTTCTATGTTTATTTTTTTTAATTTTTAATTTGTTTTAGGTTACTGCTGGTGTAAAACTGCCCCATTACTGGCCATATAGCGATGAAACTACACTTTGAATTAATTCCAATGTATTCGTCAACAGTGTTCTCATGGAGCAGTTCTTATTTGCATATATTTGGGCGATTTATGTAATTTATGCGTTCTCTGAGACTGAGGTGCAATATTCATATCTGGCGTTCTCTGAAACTGAGGTGCAATATTCGTATCTGGCATTCCATGTACAAATTAAAGGTTAGACATTGGAATTTAGTTCTGTCTTCCAATCACAGAGGGTGACTCCAACTAGCTGAGACCTCTGTTCTTGTCGACTGGAAAGTGTGATATATCATTTTCAAGGTAATTTTGTGCACGATCAGCCTATGCCAATGACTCAATATCTGTCTTTGACCCCAAGTGCCTACCTTTGCCAGAGAGGTCATATGTTCATTCCAGATTATGTTTGTCCCCTCTACCAGTATTATGATTGTTAAAGGTATGTGAATGGTCGATGTTGATGTAACTGGATTATCGCTGACAGAAAGTCTAGTCCAACTAGTCAAAATATTAATTCTTTTAACTGTCCATAACAGTGATGCATTTTTAGCTCACATGGGTGAGCTTATGTCGTCACGTCTTGTCCGTCGTCTGTCCGTACATCCTCCATCCGCCATCCGTACATCCGCCATTAGGGGCATGTTCGCTCACTATTGAGTCTAGAAAGTTGAAACTTTCATTTCATTTGAAATTTTATTGTAATTTGTGCATGAAGTAATAAATATTTATGAAGATGATATGAATTGATTTTTCTTATCTACATGTAATGTGTAAATGGTCAGAAAGAACATTACTCTGACTGTAGACAGGAGCTAGGGGGTCTAATTGGACATCTTCAGGTGACTAATATACATAGCAGGTGAACTGGGTTTCGTCTTTAATTCAGATTCAGATATATATATATGGATTGCCTTTTGCACATAGAATTGAAGTGCGATTTTGGTATTGACCAACAATAAACTGCTTGTCAGAGATGGCGTGTGGTCAAAGAGGAATTTTGCTTGCACTTTCTCCACAATCATTGCCAGAGACATACAGATTGTGACTTGGCACAATTATGACAGAGGCAGGGATTGTGCCTTCATTTGCTCAATCATGTCCAGAGACAGATTGTGTTGGCATTGACCCAATCATGACCAGACACAGATTTTGCCAATGGTACCATGACCAGACACAGATTGTAAGCTACATTACTGCAGTCATGAGCAGAGATGGATTTTACCTACATTGTCACAGTCATCTCCAGAGACATATTTTGCTTGCATTGACACAATCATGACCAGAGACAGATTGTGCTTGCATTGACCCAATTATGACCAGTGACAGATTGTGCCTTCATTGACACAATCATGACCAGAGACAGATTGTGCCTTCATTGACACAATCATGACCAGACACAGATTGTGCCTTCATTGACACAATCATGACCAGAGACAGATTGTGCCTTCATTGACACAATCATGACCAGAGACAGATTGTGCCTTCATTGACACAATTATGACCAGTGACAGATTGTGCCTTCATTGACACAATCATGACCAGAGACAGATTGTGCCTTCATTGACACAATCATGACCAGAGACAGATTGTGCTTGCATTGACCCAATTATGACCAGTGACAGATTGTGCCTTCATGGACACAATCATGACCAGAGACAGATTGTGCCTTCATTGACACAATCATGACCAGAGACAGATTGTGCCTTCATTGACACAATCATGACCAGAGACAGATTGTGCTTGCATTGACCCAATTATGACCAGTGACAGATTGTGCCTTCATTGACACAATCATGACCAGAGACAGATTGTGCCTTCATTGACACAATTATGACCAGAGAAAGATTGTGCCTTCATTGACACAATCATGTCCTGAAACAGATTGTGCCTTCATTGACACAATCATGTCCTGAAACAGATTGTGCCTTCATTGACACAATCATGACCAGAGACAGATTGTGCTTGCATTGACACAATCATGACCAGAGACAGATTGCGCCTTCATGGACACAATCATGACCAGAGACAGATTGTGCTTGCATTGACACAATCATGACCAGAGACAGATTGCGCCTTCATGGACACAATCATGACCAGAGACAGATTGTGCTTGCATTGACACAATCATGACCAGAGTCAGATTGCGCCTTCATTGACACAATCATGACCAGAGACAGATTGTGCTTGCATTGACCCAATTATGACCAGTGACAGATTGTGCCTTCATGGACACAATCATGACCAGAGACAGATTGTGCCTTCATTGACACAATCATGACCAGAGACAGATTGTGCCTTCATTTACCCAATCATGACCAGAGACAGATTGTGCCTTCATTGACACAATCATGACCAGAGACAGATTGTGCTTGCATTGACCCAATTATGACCAGTGACAGATTGTGCCTTCATGGACACAATCATGACCAGAGACAGATTGTGCCTTCATTGACACAATCATGACCAGAGACAGATTGTGCCTTCATTGACACAATCATGACCGGAGACAGATTGTGCTTGGATTGACCCAATTATGACCAGTGACAGATTGTGCCTTCATTGACACAATCTTGACCAGAGACAGATTGCGCCTTCATTGACACAATCATGACCAGAGACAGATTGTGCCTTCATTGACACAATCATGACCAGAGGCAGATTGTGCTTGCATTGACACAATCATGACCAGAGTCAGATTGCGCCATGACCAGAGACAGATTGTGCTTGCATTGACTCATTCATGACCCGAGACAGATTGTGCCTTCATTGACACAATCATGACCAGAGACAGATTGTGCCTTCATTGACACAATCATTACCAGACACAGATTGCGCCTTCACTGACACAATCATGACAAAAGACAGATTGCGCCTTCATTGACACAATCATGACCAGAGACAGATTGTGCCTTCATTGACACAATCATGACCAGAGACAGATTGTGCCTTCATTGACACAATCATGACCAGAGACAGATTGTGCCTTCATTGACACAATCATGTCCTGAAACAGATTGTGCCTTCATTGACACAATCATGACCAGAGACAGATTGCACCTTCACTGACACAATCATAACCAGACACAGATTGTGCCTTCATTGACACAATCATGACCAGAGACAGATTGTGCCTTCATTGACACAATCATGTCTTGAAACAGATTGTGCCTTCATTGACACAATCATTACCAGACACAGATTGCGCCTTCACTGACACAATCATGACAAAAGACAGATTGCGCCTTCATTGACACAATCATGACCAGAGACAGATTGTGCCTTCATTGACACAATCATGTCCTGAAACAGATTGTGCCTTCATTGACACAATCATGACCAGAGACAGATTGCACCTTCACTGACACAATCATAACCAGACACAGATTGTGCCTTCATTTATACAATCATGACCAGACACAGATTGTGCCTTCATGGACACAATCATGACCAGAGACAGATTGTGCCTTCATTTACCCAATCATGACCAGAGACAGATTGTGCCTTTATTTACCCAATCATGACCAGAGACAGATTGCGCCTTCATTGACACAATCATGACCAGAGACAGATTGTGCCTTCATTGACACAATCATGACAGAGAGAGAGAGAGAGATGTCTGCATTGCCACAATCATGACCAGAGACAGACTTCTGGCCTCAATCTTCAGACAGATTGTGCTTGCATTGCCAGAGACAGATATTAGTCTCCCTGAGCATTTCTGTCCGTCTTTCAAGACAGATTGTGCCACACCGGCCAGAACATGAGTATGTCCTAAAGATATGATATCATCCTAATGCTTAGGCGAACGACTAATCACGCTGGCATGACTGGCTGTGGAGATACCTCAGTTTAACGACTGGTTGCCGTGTGGCACTGCGATCGTTGCCTGAATTATCAGTAGATGTGACATCACACTATCTCACGATGACGTATGAATTGGCGCGCTGAGGTCCCCTTAGTACGAACACAATATGCTTGTAACAGTCATGACGAGCACGTGCTGAGCTTATTGGCTACTGGATAACAGCGCATAAACTTTCTATAGGATTTAGTTTTCTTTGGATAACCCCATCCATCATGGTCACCATGAGTTGGCAGGCTGCTCTCGTTTTGACTGTGGTAGTTTGTAGCAAGTTTCGCACGGTGCTTTTGAATCCTGATTGCGACAGGAAGCCCTGGCCTTCTGTGACCACTGCAAGAAGGCTCCCTGGAGATAATGGATTCGCTATCAAAATACTCGGCCGTCCAGCCCCGGAAAAATACATCCCAGGACAAGTTTATACAAGTAAGTTATCTTGTCAATCATAATTTCTCACCATCTGTTCCCATAGTTCTTACCATGTGACAAAGCAATCATTCATATGGTTATAGAGAGGACTTGGGACGTTCTGCCTTGGCCCTTCATGTATACAGTAGAACCTCTCTATTAAGGACACCCTCAGGATTGACAAGTGCTGTCCTTAATAGAGAGGTGTCCGGATTAGGGAGGTCAAATTGAATGGAAACAACCAATTTGGGACCAAAACTAGTGTCCTTAATAGAGAGGTTGTCCTCAATAGAGAGGTATCCGCTAAGGGAGGTTCCACTGTATGCATTTTCTTATTGCTTGCACATCCCCTTCTTTTTCGTAACCAAGGCCTTCAGGCTGGTATCTAACATGTTAGGCCTAGTTAGTATTAAAGGAGTATTTGTGTTTCTGCCACGGACATATGCTGCATATCTCAAACCCTCATGCTGTCATGCCCCTGTATAATATTCTCAAAGCAATAGCAAGTCTTAGATGCAGGCTTTGCTTAAAGGGGATAGGCCTTTCTTCAAGGAAGACCTACTGTTATCAGTTTCATAATGTATTGTGCTCTCTGCAGTATTAAAAGACAGGCCTTTTTCAATGCAACCAGCCACTAGTCGGGAATTGAATACCTTGATACCCTAAATGAACCAAAGACATCTGCACAAACTTGATATTGCAGGTGGATATTGGCCTATCCCCTTTTTAATAAGATGCTTCTTTGAAACTAACTTGACATACAAGATTGATCATTGTCTTCTGACAAATTAACCCCCCCCCCATCACACCTGAAGAGTTTTGTAAAGAAATATCTAGAAATACAGTAGCACCTCTCTAGTAAGGTCACCCTTGGGGCTGACAAGTGCTGTCCTTTGTAGAGAGGTGTCCAGATCACAGAGGTTTTGTTTGTAATGTGATTTATTCAAAAATAGAAGTATACAATGAAGAGTTACACTAGGGCTGAAGCAATGCATTAATAGCCCTAGGTCTAATGAATGTAATCAACCAATTTGGGTCCAAAACTAGTGTTCTTAAAAGAGATGGTGTCCTTAATAGAGAGTTGTCCAATAAGGGGGAGGTTCCACTGTGATGAACCTATATCATTGGGTTAAAACTATTTCACCAACATCTGATACTAAAGGTGCCTCATGACATGTCATATTTGTCAAGGCTTATGGTGTCAAGGAATTAGCCCATAATCTGTGGTTATCTTGGTATATCAGGACCAGCACTAGGATATGACATGGAATTTGCTTAATCCAGAGTTATGGGGCATGAGAAGAATATGGACACCTGGATTTGTGACAGTATAATCAGGATCAGGATACAAAGTGATTGTTCTGATTGACCCTTGATATCATAAGTGGTTGATTTTTGTTTCTCAAATATCCTGGCAAATATTATGAATAATTGTTCAGAACAAAATAACTGTTTGTGCCATAAACTCATAGAGGTGAAAAGTGCAAGTAAATAGCTTTCATGATATTTATATTTGTATTGTAGTGTCTTTTTAGTCTCAGTTGGGGCTTCCATTAAACATCAGAGAACCACTTTGGAACCCTGTGGTAATCTTGCCAATACTCCTTCTGAAACTTTCTGGTCTTATTTTGGGTTGAGACTGAAAATCAGAGAACCACTTTGGAACCCTGTGGCAAGCTTGCCAATACTTCTTCTGGAACTTTCTAGTCTCAATTGGGGCTTTGGGGCAATTGGGTCAATTGGGGCTGAGACATGATGTAATGCGACAAGGCATGGTATGGCATGGCAAGGCAAGGCACGGCATGGCATGACATGGCATGGCACGGCAAGGCATGGCATGACATGACATACCAGGTAGAGGAAAACCTGTTTGGGACTTGGACAGGAATGCAAAGGAAGCAAACTGGAGAGCCAGAAGATAACTCACAGATGTTTAAAATATTTGAATAATCCAATAACCTGTCAAAGAGACTGATGGCCCAAGAACATGTTGGTCTGTGAAGATCGAAATTGAAATAATATTGGAACCATGCCTCGAGCTGATCAATCAAGAAAACATCGGCCATTTTGATCGCTTACAATGAAATGCAATATCATCAATCTTTTTTATGTGCGGAACATGATTTGAGAATCACACCTGTAAGTGGTAAAAATCACTTGTGGAATACCCAAGTCATGTAACAGGTGGAGGCAAGATGAAAAGCTTCCTTAAATCATCAGATTTTGTGGGTACACATTTATTTCAACATGGACATTCAGATGAGCTTTTTTTCTTGGGAAAATACTTGTTTCTTAGCAGTTCCAGAAAATTGTATTTTCTTTCTCATGGGTTTTGTCTGATATTAGAGGAATTTCTCATGGTCTGACATAGGATGTTGTTAGAATTGATAAAAAGCTGTTCATAGCACCCGTATTCATGTTGCTTGAATAAATTATTCTGCTATTTGTAACATATTTCTTTACAAAAAATGCTAATTTTCTGGGCATCTTGGTTGGCCTAATGCAGGTGTTTATAGCATGTCTCTTGATGCCCTCCCAGGACATTGAAGGATTGACACCAATTGAAAATGAGCATATCCGCCAACTTTTAGCATCAGGAAAATGTCAGTTTGCAGTATTCTCATACAAGTGTGATAGTTTCGATTTAGTCTAAGATAGGAGAAACCCCTGTTGGCGACTTTGTGTAACTTAATCTGACCTACCTGGCTCCTGCCTTTAGAGCCCTTTAACTTATTTGCTCTAATGCAACATATTAAAATCCATTCTGAAGTCTTGCTCCACGACCTGACAATTGCTGGCCAGTTTCCCAATATTCTCTCTCTTGACATAGCAACATTTCATTACACTCTCCCTGTACTGGTCGTAAGCTAACCCATGTAGCTGCTGTAGGTCTTGGCTCCGTCAATTAAGCTATCAGAGCACTGAGGAAGACTCCTTGACTGGGTGAGAAGATCTTGAGCGAATGGTTTACTGCAGCAGAACCCACCATCAGACATGTTAGAGTAGAGATTAATAAGCGAAATACATGTGAGGCAGAATATGTTTGCATACTGTATTTTTGTGCAAAAAGTCCAAGGTGATGTTGCATCGTTTTCAAGGAGAATGCAGTAACAATATGTTACCAAAATCAAGAGAAATTTCTTTGGTAAATGTCTAGATGTTGCCTCAAGTTCAAGTTTGACACTCTTTGCTTGAATTGCTAAAAGAGATATTCTGGAGAATTCAGGGGCAGTATATACCTGGAGAAAATCAATCAATCAATCAATCAATATTAACGTATTTAAGGTGCCAGACTCCACAAAATGTGATCAACGACACCTTACATATTGTAGCGAGCAATGAGGTAGGATTTCAGATGCCCTACGAAGACAGGGGTGTTAATGATTTGTCTTAAATTGAGTGGTAATTTGTTACACAACCTGGGTGCAATACAAGAAAAAGCCTTGTCTCCATAAGTCACCAGCCTACCTCTTGGCTGCACCAAAAGCAAACCATCAGAAGATCGTAAAACAAAAAGGGGTAAGGTTGGTAAGGGTTTTTTCTGTTACACCCAGATTCGGCTGCCAACCTGGTTAAAACTGAGATGATGTCTAAATTTGTGAAAATGTGGTTACTGCACTTGGCCAAATGAATTGTGGTGTGGAGAACACTAGGTATAATGAAGATGATGATGATGATGATGATGCAACGAGATGGCAAAATTTAGTGGAAATCTCAAACTGTCCCCCTAAACGTTCCCTGAAGCAGAAACTTCTGCGCGCAGGTGAACTTTCCATTTCCGAGTTTCAATTTGCTTAACTCCAGCCAATCATCGAAACAAATGTTGCAGTGATCACCGTGAGCCCTTAAATCAGTGAATTTGATTCAAATTTGATTGAATCATTTAGAGGTATACCCAGTAGAGGAAATTAGTCTCTTCCTGAGACTGCAAAACCTGATATAACTGTGATACCGCAGACCGTACCCAATTTAATTTCTTATTGAACACTTTAAAAACTTTTTAGGGTAAATTCAGCTTTTCCTGGTTCTAATGCAACAGCGTTTGAGTATAGTTTAAGGTAATGGAACCTATGCTATGTGAACCTCCGAAACAGTATCTGAACAAGTCGTTTTATTTTTCTTTGAAACTCTGTCGGGGGAAATTAGCCTTTTCCTGGCTGTAATATGATGGACGGTTAAGTAAAAGGAACACTGTTGGGTTTGATACCTCAGAACTGTGAACAACTAATTAAAAGTTGTAGTTGGCGAACAGTTGGGGAAATTAGCCATTTAGCAAATTGGGCCATTGGAACATTCTTCCGGTCCGTATAGCAGGGTCTTCTTATGACGTGCTGGTATGCATGCTAGTTTAACAAGGAAGTGTATCCCCTTTTTCACCTCGCCGCCTACGGTATGTGGTGATTACCTTGTGGCCTACCTGACAACCAATTCCAAATCATAAACCGCAAAGAAGAAGTCGGACCAATCTAACACCAGAGCTGACAGTCGGCAGCTGGAAATTCCGCGTGTTGAGCCGTACGGTTTTGAATACTCCGCTTATTACGTGAGATGTCAATAGCTCTCATATTGCCGGAAAGCGTGATATTTACATTGCGTTCAGCATTGGCTTGTTGGCTTTTCATGTTGTCACATTCTGTGTGAGAATTTGGGTGCTTAGGCAATTACAAAATTTCTCGAATATCTAATAAATGTTCAATAGATTGAATTACTATTTCAACTTTTCTCACTATTTTGTGTTGACCGATTTTGCCGTAAGGACGAGTAATTCTCATGAAGTCTTTGTAACATCTGAAGTTATTGAGTATTGGGAAATAGTCGGAATTTGCACTTGCATAAAAATGTAAAGTTACAAAACTAGGAAATTTACTATGTACACTTTAGCCATAAAGTAACTGATTCAGTTCATATAGCCTTTCTCCCAGACTAAGCATTTTAAAACATAACCTTTTGTAGCAGCACATGTGAAGAATAAGTGAAATGATTTCACCATATAACTTTGAAACTCTCTCAGCGTCAAAATTGCTTGACTATTTCATATTTCCTGCAGACCAAGCATTCCATTCCTTTCTTGTCGATTTCCTGTGAAAGGCGCTTGGGGCCAAACTCTGTATAATGTCCATTTATTTGTCATTCATCTTAGCTGTGTCCCCTGCGGCACATAAAGGCTGTCGTCACGATTGACCAGAATCAATATGTCACGGAGAGACTGGAAATGGGAAAATGGGGAAGAAAGTCAGAAAATCATTGGGTAGGAGGGATGAATTTGGTCATTTGGACCGCCGAGTCCAGTGGTTGTGGTCTGGGTACTGGGGTGGTCGTGTTACTGGGGGCCTTGTAATGGTAATTAGAGAAGAAATCATTCAGGACCGGCGATTCTTGGTCATCATAGTGGGGTGGTCGCGTTACCGAGGTGGTCGCCGACCGGGGTTCCACTTTAGTGAATTTCTCCATCTGCTTCCACCTTGTTTTAGTAGGATGTTTTTAATGACAAAATCGAGTCTAAAGCACATTTTAAAAAATACTTGTGTTCTTTGAAGCAGAAACTGGTCGATCAATCCACAAAGCAAAGCGATTAACATGAGTGGCTCTGCTGATAGCTGCAGCAGTTACTCTGCCAGATTGCCTCGATAAAAATGTGTCCCTGGGGGAAGTGATTGTCGGCAGGATTGGCCCTAGCTGGGCCAGTCTGGCTATGGCTTCAGGGTGAATCATCGAAAGGTTATGGCTATTTTACAACCAGTTACTCATGCCACAATTTGGAGAGTTTTTAAGAAGCGCTGACTGGGCTCAAAGCTTTTTGAAGAGCAGAGATTTCCAGGGTCAGAGACGAGTCTTAGTTTCCAAACACTGCAAGCTGAGAATAGACAGGCCTTTCTTTCTTACCCTGGAAACATAGCCCTGCCACTTTCCTTCAATCTAAGGTATCTATTGATGACAAGCATTCGAAATTGACAGAGATTCCGAACACAGATGGTGAAGAAGAAGAAGAAATTGACATAGAATCTTTGAAATGGTAGAATGGTGGATCTAAATCTGACTCACAAGTTTGTGAGACAATTTTTCAAACTCTTAATTCAATTTCAAATGGAGACTGAAATCCTGCCTTACCACTTCTCGTCCCCGCATCTAAAACAAAGATTTTTTCACCTGATCCACCCTGGACCGCTTAAGACTGGTATTCGATCCAGCAACAAATTACCAATCTAGAGTTTCCCCTCATTTTCTGCGAGACTGAAAGACTCCAAGCGTATTGTGTTACGTTCGATCGTGTGATGCTGGATTCCCAGGAGGGCGAAATGATTCATGAAGATTTGAGGCGGTTTAACAGGGAAATCCTTAAGTAAACTGAAACATGGCGTAGGATTTCATTTTAATTTCAACACTAGTTTTTATAAGCGGAAGCTGATGAAAAATCTAAGGTGCAAGTTTCGATAATTGCAATGTTAAGACTGTTTGCAAGTCATGCATTTTTATGATTTGTTTGCAATTGAGTTAGAAATGCAGGATTTTCTGAGTGAATCCTATTGTATTACACAGGTTTTCCATTTGGGTATGGCCTTGGGTTGTAGGGATTCCAAATATAAGCTCATATAAAGCCGTTCAGTGACTAGTGTCTCGTGATTCTGGTTTCCTTCTACAAAGTATCACAAATCACCAAATATCATTTTTACGTGAAAGATTCCAAGTTGCATTCAACGCTCTCAATTCAATATTTAAAAATTCTCTCAGATGCAATGTTCATCCTGAAGTGGCACTAACGTGGCATTTCCTTTTGTTATCTACAAGCCGTTCTGGTAATTTCTCTTTCATAACGGAAGTTAGCTGAGTATGGGAAGTGCTTGATTCAAGGATGATACCGTTTGAAATTCGAATTGTGTCATTGATAGTTGATAAGCAGACATCCTGTCTCCTTTAGATGACTGATCACTGTGACTTATCTGGTTGAGCTTTAACTCTGGTCCTCAGTTTTAAATGTCAGCCGGCTCACCAGATGAAGTGTCACAGAGGCCCCTGGATACATCAGAGTCAAATCAAATTCCTGAAAACAATGGCCTATTGATAATGTTTTGAGGGATAATATTAGGTTGATTACTCAAAAGGAATATAAACACTGAGATATCATCTAGAGATCCACAGACTTTTGAAATTTTTTTTACTCTTTTCTCTCGAGATAACATATTTTTCTCTCCCTGAAACCAAAATAAGAGCCCTATCCTTGCCAAGTACCAAGACGCACTTGTTTATCATGCAACGTGCCGAAGCAACAGCCCAGTATGTCATTCTGTCCATATCATGCTCCTTCAGATTGGAAACAGTCATTAGGAAGAGCTGAACCAGCCATTGGAATATGATGGAGAATCCCTTTATCATCAAGACCCCTCCAGCTTGACAGAACATATCATTGAGTAGGCCGTAAACGACACAGACAGATACTCTCCTGGTGCTTGGTGATAGATGTTTGGAGCATTTTAATATCATCCTGACAGCACCGAGTTGGGTCTTCCACTCTCACTTCCTCTTACCTACTCTAAAAGAAATGTGCCCAGTGTTTCCTTAGAACTTATTTATTGTAGTCACAACAGTGCTAAAAGGACGTTTGTTGAAGAAAATTTTCCAGTTCTACAAAAAAGACACTGTTAAAGGTATTGGTTTCAGAACTTCAAAGAATGTTGTGTTGCATTCTTAGGTCATTGGAATCTGCTCTGATGGTCATTGACCCCTGCTCTTTGTGAGATTGTTGGACTTCTGTAACACGCCTTTTGTCATTCACAGCACTGTGAATTGCAGTCACTTGAGGCTATGACAAAACAGAATTATCCAGAAGGTCTCTTGAGAACCTGTCATGAAGAGTCTGAGGGGTTATGCTCTGCAATTTTTTGGCATTGTCACAAATTTTGCGATATATGAGTGTCATAGGTGCACAAATTCTGGTATCAGTATTTAACATAGGTATGAATCCTTGCATGAAAACGACACTACAAGATGGTACTTGTTTATTGACAAAGACTTCCAAGTAACATGAGAATAGTGCCTGGATGTTGGCGATAGTACAAAGTATTATTGTAGTTTACCTTCAGTGTTACATAGACAAGGACGGAAGGAAGCCCATATATATGATGACGTTCGTTAGAAACCTTTGTAATACGCCTGACCAGATTGCTAGAGTACCACCTCAGTTCGTTCTGTGAGATGTGATCCTAGCACCTTTGAGTCATGGCTTTGGCCACGTTACTTGCAGGAAATGCAAGCAGCTACTTATAGCTTGTATGCAAAGAAGATAAGCTAAGCTGTAGTTTCATTCCTGTTAACTGAATGGACAATTTAAAATGTCAATATCCACTGTTAGTATAAATGAAACCAGATATCTATATCATATTCTCCTTCTTGAGATTTAAAGTAGGTTTGTTGTCAATAATTTTTTCGAAGTGCTTCTTGTGTCCTTGAATCTTATATGGGTGTAGATTGCTTTTAATACTCGCATCTTGTCACAGGTCTGACAGTATTTCAAGCTTATTTTCCACTAAGCATTTCCGGTACATCTGTCATTTGTCAGTATAAGCTAGCCTCATTTGTCCGCAAACCTTTATACTTTCCGTTCGTCCTTGAGAAGAAAGGTATAATATAAGTATACACATGTATAATCAAGGTAAGATGGTACAATAACTATTATAGGCTGCTACAATTATAGCCCATACAGTTTAAAAACAGTTGGCAGTACCCCCTATGGCTATAAGTTTACCACCTAATCTCAAACATTCGAAATGATGTATGAATTTTGATGTAAGGGAACTTGGAGTGGATGTGAGTGCAGCTTCTGGTTCATGCCTATTATGGCCCCAGCAAAGTTGTAAATCATCAAGCTATAGAGGTGCTTCGGTACTTGAAGCAATTTTGAGAACAAACTCAACGTAACCTAAAATGAGTGTTTTTTTTCTAATTGCGGAAACTTCTCTTCCTGAGATATGGATAATTATCACTGCAAAAGGAAGGGGAGTTCAATTGTCAGTCAGATGCTTTAAAAACCTTTGGAACTTCAGACAAATGTGTGTCAACAACTGTCTTCCCTGTCTCCTTAGGAGAATTCCCAAACAGGATAAATCGATTGCCCAGCAGGCTGACCTAATCACCCCAAACCATCTGCCCCTCCCCTCCTCCTCAGTATATTCTCTACAGTCACAGTATTATCACCTTTGAACACCTGCCACCCTGGGATATTCTGATACAGTCAGGGCTGCAAGCTTGTTCAGTATAAGGGAAACGCTCTTTCAAATCAGGCACCAATTGCCAAACACACATTGTTGTTTCAACTTGAAAGCAAGTGTCTTTGGAGTCAGGTTTGAAGAATCATATAACAAAATCTATGAAACCAAAAGAAAACATTACCTGGTCACTCAAGGTTCTTTAGTTCATTTGATCCTTTGTTGGAGTCCTTTAAGATAAGTGGTAGTATCTCTCCATCTCTGAGGGACTCTTCTGACTCAAGTCTTAAGAACTGCCCAGTTTCAGAAAGCCGCCTCCAGGTGAATCATTGGGTCCCTTGTTGTCATCAGTGTGAATATTATCACCGCCTGCCACCTGTGGAGCCTGCCTGCGCTGACACATCACTGATGTGCCTTGTTTGAAGCAGGATTAACAGAAAAGCCAGAAACAGGACAATTTTTGCCAGTGTTTCTGTGATTGAGGCAGAATCTCACCCACGATAAGGCAGTTTTGTCCTGTTTTGGTTAGATAATGTTGAAGGAATGACAGGTAAAGGTACCTTGGGACATGACGTCACTGTGGCTGCCTTTGTGAGGTAAAGAACCTTGACAAAATCTCAACAGTTGTAATTTACTGATAAAGATTCTGTGTGAATAAACTATCGTGAGATAGGATGAGAATTCACTGTCTTTGTTGGTTGAAATTGGAAACCTGAGCATTTCTCCTTTTTCAGCCGATACCATTTAAATACAGTCATTCGAGAGCAGCTGAACAACTCTTTAAGGTGGTTACTGGGGTGAAGTGCCCAGACCACATTGACACTGATCATCAAATAGTTTCCAGGTCATGGATATCATTCCTGCACTGTCACCCATCTTGTTCGCATTGGGCAGTGTCTCTGATTGTTCTCCATAAATCCTTATTAATCATAGACGCACTTAAAAAGCCTGGAGATGCTTATTCTTGCCATCAACCAATTTAGCCGGACAGATATTGATACTTTCGTGCAAGCTTTTATTGTGTGTTGTATGATCTATACGAGCGATGATAGACACGGTACATTAATTTATCTATATACTGCCTTGGTAACAAACCAACTGTTAGTAGATAGTGGATGATATATCGTGTTGGCACTTTTATCACATATTTGGTTAACCCCCGCCCTCATGATGTTAAAACACACATAGGCATGATGTAAATAATCAAACACAATGTTGGAACAAACGTACCTTAGATCAAAGCAGCAATTGTATTGTTCAGTTTAAAAACTAACTATGCCAAGTCACCGATTATTTCTGTGGTTCATCATTAGTTTCCAAATTGCAGCAGTTTCAATACATTAGGCGTTTTTTCCTGTTTGATTGTACCTGTGAGATTCCGGCCATGACTTTCCATCAACTCAAACGGCAAACTGATGGTTTGGTGATGTCCATTACCACGGGAATACCATGGACAGATGGTGGTTTGGATCGGTGAGAGCGGGCGGCTAATGGTAAAAGCATCATAAACCATGAGAAAAGAAACCATTAGGAGGCAAACTTTAAATTCCTGATGTTGGGCTACGTGACTGCTTTAAAGATGGTGTCATTTTGACTGAAACTTACATTAAGTGTTGAATGACATGTATGTTGGCTTATCGGCTTGTGTTTTATTCAACTCCCATAGAGTCATTTGCCCTGCCGTGACCAGATTCCTAGATATAGCCCTGTTACATCTGTTAACAAAATGACAATTGGCTTTTTAGCTCACCTCTGGGGAGCTTATACAATACCGTGGCGTCTGTCGTCAGTCGGCGTCCGTCGTCGTCCGTTAGCGGAGCACGTTTTGTCACCGCTAGGGCTAGATGGCTAAAACTTGGTGTGATGTTAGCTTTGGGCAATATGCCCAGACGTATTTAGATATTTAGAAGACTAAATGGTTAATTAGCATTGATATCGATATTTCGGTTTAGTGTCAATCAGATCATGTATCTATCATTACGTTCAAAAATGTTCAGCATCTTAACGTCGCTCGTATTCGCAATGAAAATCCATCCAAAAATGACACAAAATGATATATTGTTATAATTGATATCTATTAATGTTAGAACCAAAAAAACACTGCCAATGTAGTTGTTGATGTCGTACATATGCTGCACGCAAAAATCAGCTCAAAATTCCAACCCCTTCATGGTTTTTCAAACTTTTGGTAAATTTTTGCAAAATTCTGTCATCAAAATCAAAAAGGGGCCTTGGATCCAGGGCCCATATGACCATCCATGAGTGTGAATGTATAGGACTGAAAAGCCTGTAAGACCTGGGTACAAGGTATTTTTAAAGTGGTCTGCATCGGCAAGCAGTGCGTAATATAATGCTGAAAATGCGGGATATTGATGATAGATACATAATCTGATAGATGTTAAAGAGAAATTTTTATATCAAGGCTGGTTTGGCAGTAATATTCTAAATATCACGAAAATGATATTCCCTCTCAATCAACTAGATGCTGATGTTTTCACCCCAAATCTTGGTTCAGTACTCAGACTGACATTATCTTCCATGTCATCAAGAAAATTTTCCCAAAATGATGATATTTTGAGAACATGACCAAGTTTTCATTTCTATGATATTTGGAAGAATAAATGGTTAATTAGCACTGATATCGATATTTTGCTTTAGCATCAATCAGATTATGCATCTAACATTACGTTCCAAAATTTTCAGCATTTTAACGTTGCTCGTGTTTGCCCTGAAAATCCATCCAAAAATGACACAAAATGATATATTGTTATAATTGATATCTAAACATGTCAGAACCAATAAAACACTGCCAATGTAGTTGTTTATGTCGTACAGGTGCTGCATGCAAAAATCAGCTCAAAATTCCAACCGCTTCATGGTTTTTCAAACTTTTGGTAAATTTTTGCAAAATTCTGTCCTCAAAATCAAAAAGAGGCCTTGGATCCAGGGCCCATATGACCATCAATGAACATGAATGTATAGGACTGAAAAGCCTGTAAGACCTGGGTACAAGGTATTTTTAAAGTGGTCTGCATCCGCAAACTGTGGGTGATATAAAGCTGAAAATGCGGGATATCGATGATAGATACATAATCTGATAGATGTTAAAGCGAAATTTTTATATCATTGCTAGTTTGGCAGTAATATTCTAAATATCACGAAAACGATTTTCCCTCTCAATCAACTAGACTTTGATGTTTTCACCCCAAATCTTGGTTCAGTACATAGACTCACATTGTCTTCCATGTCATCAAGAAAATTTTCACAAAATGATGATATTTTGAGAACATGACCAAGTTTTCATTTCGTGATATTTTGAAGAATAAATGGTTAATTAGCACTGATATCAATATTTTGCTTTAGCATCAATCAGATTATGCATCTATCATTACGTTCCAAAATTTTCAGCATTTTAACGTCGCTCGTTTTTGCCCTGAAAATCCATCCAAAAATTACACAAAATGATATATTGTTGTAATTGATATCTATACATGTCAGAACCAAAAAAACACTGGCAATGTAGTTGTTGATGTCGTACAGATGCTGCATGCAAAAATCAGCTCAAAATTCCAACCACTTCATGGTTTTTCAAACTTTTGGTAAATTTTTGCAAAATTCTGTCATCAAAATCAAAAAGAGGCCTTGGATCCAGGGCCCATATGACCATCCATGAGCATGAATGTATAGGACTGAAAAGCCTGTAAGACCTGGGTACAAGGCATTTTTAAAGTGGTCTGCATCCGCAAACTGTGCGTGATATAAAACTGAAAATGCGGGATATCGATAATAGATACATAATCTGATAGATGTTAAAGCGAAATTTTTATATTAATGCTAGTTTGGCAGTACTTCTTCAAAATATCACGAAAATGATATTCCCTCTAAATCAACTAGACTTTGATGTTTTCACCCCAAATCTTGGTTCAGTACTCAGACTGACATTGTCTTCCATGTCATCAAGAACATTTTCAAAAAATATGATGATATTTTGAGAACATCATCAAGTTGTCATTTCGTGATATTTAGAAGAATAAATGGTTAATTAGCATTGATATCGATATTTCGCTTAAGCATCAATCAGATTATTAGCTCACCTCTCGGGAGCTGATACGATACCATGGCATCCGTCGTCTGTTGGCGCCCCTCGTCGTCGTCGGTTAGCGGAGCATGTTTCATCACCGCCAGGGCTAGATGGCTAAAACTTGGTGTGATGGTAGCTTTGGGCAATATGCCCGGACTTATTTTTCTTTTTCTCGATATGACCTACTTTCTGGCCTCCAGGCGGCCATCTTGGAAATGGGTTTTTTGCGTTTTTGAAGCTAATGGTGGTACGTAGAGTGACGAAATTTTTATGGTGGGTGTGTCTTAAGGTTAAATGACATATCACCCGGGTTTTTTATTTGACCTACTTGAATCAAATTTTAATGGAATGAAAATTGGTGAAACTAGCCTGAAATTTTTGTGCCCATATCCACTGCAAATGACATGCATGCATTACATTACCCGAGGTGAGCACATTTCATTCAGCCAATAAATCACTGGATTGGTACTAAAACCAAAATCACTTGTGTGCTAGTATCAAAATATCCAGCTCATCAACCAGATCCGTTAGCTTGGCAACATGACCAAACTATGATATCAATA
This sequence comes from Lineus longissimus, assembly GCF_910592395.1. Taxonomy (NCBI): domain Eukaryota; kingdom Metazoa; phylum Nemertea; class Pilidiophora; order Heteronemertea; family Lineidae; genus Lineus; species Lineus longissimus. The sequence goes on along the minus strand of NC_088312.1, from coordinate 9,018,330 downwards.
ATTCAACGCCATAGTAGGTTAATGACGCTGTCGCATGGGCACACATCTACTTAGGTGATTAGAAAGGCAGGTTTCATCAGGGCGGCAGGGAACGCCAAAGTTCATGGCGATAGGAAATCGTGGATGTGTGTAAACAATGACGTGTAACAGGCCAAACATGTTCCACTGAGTTAGAGATCAAACGCACCGAGTCATTTCATATTACATTTACGTCTTTTTTGATAGTCATCTGCTTCAATTTTGTAGTCTCAGGGGATCGACTATCAAAGACTTGTTGCTGGTTGGAGCACGTTAACCCTAAATGCACCTACCTTTGTATTTCGGCATTATCTGACATGAAAGCTACACAAATGGTACCCGCCAGGCACTGAAGATGTCACTCTTTTTATTCTAGAGGAAGTTGAATAGCCTCCTGCCAGTTTTCCTTTCATCAAAGGGCGAGGTTAGGAAGTTTATGTCGTTAGATGCCAGTCGAGAAATAGAGCAAACTCAATTATTTCACTGAAGTATTATTATTTCATTGAAAAGTTGGATGGTGTATACAACAAGTATTCAGTGACACCATGCCACAAATTGCTTCATCCTCAAAGTATCAAATTGGCAACAAAAGATATATTTTACAGTGAATAAGCCAACCCACAGATATCTGTTTTTTCTGGCTATCTCGGTATCATTTCTACATCCTCGGACTAAAAAAACCTGACAGTGGTCCCTCGACAGTAACCTTATTACCAAAGTAAGGAAGAAAAAGAAACCCACTCGAAATAAATAAGTCATATCACTATCTATAATGAGGATTTTTTTGTACTTTTTCTTTGTGACCGACGAGCAAGAGTATCTTGCAAAGGTTGAGCAGAAGCTCTCTTAGGTTATTTGATGATATCTACGTCTCCTTACCACCCACTCCTGCATTACTTTGATTACCGGGTAGTGGATACTTTAAAGGCCTACAACATTTGTTAACAATTTGAAATTTGTATTAGAATTTGAATATTTCCAATTGTGTGAATACATATTGAATATAAATTTCAACATTGCCATTGTGTTGACAGATACTCTATGTACCAAGTTTCAGCCAAAGTGCATGCATGACACCTCTGCACTACAGCATTGAGTGTGATTCAATTTCTGTTTCCTGACCTGGTGTAAACCCTTTAAACTTATTCCCTTAGCAAGTTCACTTGGCCATGGAAGGTTGAGGTAAATCTCAGGTGGTGGGAGAACGCTGCGAACTGATTCATTTGCAAGAGTTAAGCAGAAGAGGTCAAATTGAATTGCAGATCTTGGTGACATTTGTTCTGAATGAGATTCTGGACGATGGTGTATTTCTTGTGTTGGTATGGGGTAAGAAATGATTTGATTGATGCAAAAAGATGGCTTGATATCAATAGAGCAAGATGGTGCAGCAGCTGTTTTTTTGTGAAGAGTTGATGGGATCTGCCAGTGAAAGAAGACAATGGCAAAGGTCTCTTGGACTTTTAATGGCTTAAACCATCATGTTGCTGTTAAGTATCAAGTAAGTTTATCAAGGAATGATAAAGGTTTGCTCAGGAAGTGATTTGATCATACTTTTATTGAGTTATAGGAACATGTGTTGAAGATTTTAGCGGTGAGTTCGAAAGTGTCAGTTTATATTGTTGCAAGATTGGAATGGATGAGGTGTTGGCATCTTCAAGTGATCCATTTTGAGTGGAATAGTTTAGGGGTGCAATGATGCTTGAGATAACTGGCTACGGCTTAACTCTGACACATTTTCATCCATCATCCTGGTGAACCGATATGTTACTGCATATAATTGACACATTGAATGGCCATCAGTCAAGTCACAAATGTGACAAGTCAAATACCAAACAAAAAAGGTTACAGCAGATTCTAGAGGATGTTGAATCATGTATGACAGCTATTTGCCTAGGGGCATTTGACATTTGGGTGAAGTTGCATCGAACCACTTGTCGATACTGCCTGTGGACTTGGCTGATAAATTGCTGTTTTGTAGATGAAATAGCTGGTCAATAAGGACTAGACTTGGGATCCAAATCACTTGGACCACCTATACATTTCACAGTAGATTAGACTGAATACTTTAGACTGACTTAACAGAGTGCCATTTCTATACTACTTGGCAGTTTCGAGTTCTCATTAGGGTGACATTATAATGAAAGACCACGAGGCATTTGCTCCGCGTCATTAGACAGAAACACACAGACTCATCAGTGAAAGTTCTCTTGGCACCAATCACCATAACTGCTTTCTGCCATTTGGCCATTTCAAGAAAAGTTGTATTGATAATGCCACAGTGACTTGGACCAAGCATATTGATAAAGTGAGACATTTGAATGTGATCAGTGCCCCGAGGTAAATTCAATATACTTGATGTCAGTTATAGAATGTTGTAGTGCTCTTCGCATGTTTGCTGGTCCATGTCACCATTTGGTTTCCAAATACGAAGCGATATATATCTTTCTTGCCCTTGGTCGATCTTTCACAGACATTTGATGTAATCAGCACCAAGAGTATATGTATTCATAGTCGGCACCATGCTAATATTGACCAGCTATGGCTGAAGTTGCTATCAGTCAATAATAACCACTTTAAAAATGTGAAAATTGATGCAAAAGAACTTCTATCTGTGAATTCTTTTCAGTTTTGGCACAATTTTGGATAGGCAAATAGGTTCTTCTCGTGTTACTCGAAAAAGTTTCAATGGGTCTTGTACAGGAATTTTGGCATCTTGACACAGAACAGGTAGTGAATATGTTGATCATCTTCAAGTTTAAGAGCCAGCAAATATTATTTTTGATGTCATATGGGTTCATTAGGTCTGGTGAATTTGGTGATGAAGCTCATTGACTCCATTCCCTACACTCAAGTTGGTTCTAAAATATTATGATATCATAAAAATATGGTGGCATTTTGATCTAAGTCCTGTTTAGTGGGATATTTTGGTACATTAATGGTGACTTGGTGCAATATGTATAGAGCACGGGCGGATCTAGGAATCCAAGAAAAAGGGGTGCAACTGTGAAGCAAGAGAGCTTTTTTTACATCATTTTCCAAAAGATAATTAAAGATGGAAAGAATTTTGCAAATAAAGTTAGGGCACACACCGCCTGTATCTATGTCTGTAGAAATGCAAGGGGAGGTAACCAACACCCCTTGTGCTTTCAGCATCTCAAACTCCTTTATTGTCATATGTCTGAAAGACTGAACCCACCCCTCATCTCCTGTCTCGTCCATTGATTTACCAAACAGAACATGTTGCTGGTGGTCGTGATTGCCCAAAGATCACCTAACGTAGAATGGTTATCGGTGATCAGTTTGAGATAACAAGCCCATAATGGGGCCCACCAACCTATCATTTTCTCTGCAGGCGACCTCTCCATTAGAATACCATATAAAGATGTCGATGGATGACAGAAGGACTCTCTTAAGAAAAGTCAACGATCTCATTATGATCATCCAGCTGGGGCATTATTGGGAAATGATCCTTGTTGCTTTGGGCATCAAAGAGTTCGTGATGTTTGACATGCTCGGGTCACACTCATTATAGGTTGTTGTGTATGTAAAGACGAAATATCAGTCAGGTTTATCATGTCTCGTGACGAAAGGAAATTAAAAAGGGAAACATGGTTTACAGATTTTACTTTGTTAATTTGGCTGAAAGTTGAGGGTCAAAATGTGGTTATCTTGGCCACTAGGGAAAGTTGTGGACCTGGTTCAGGGTCTGCGCCTGATGGGTTTGATCCTGATAGGTTCTAGAGCCAGCTTTGTTATGTGCGTGAGTGAGGGTCAATTGCACTAGTCAACTTGTTAAAGGGAAGCTACTGTCAGAAGCCAAGTGAGCCAGATTAAGTTTCACCAAGTGGCTTATAGGTGTCGCATCTATCTCACAGTAGACTGGCCGTATTTGCACTTATACTCAGTGCAACCAGGACCAGTTCCCTAACTGCCAATCCTGCCTGTAGTCCACCGAGTGGAAAGCCCTTTCACTCCTGAACACTGATGATTACATAGGTCCTGAGCCAGTTCTATGTACCATTCTCATAATTATTCCTATCATAGACTTGTCAGACATATGGACCCTTCAACCTCAGGGGAGCCCACAAACTCACATGAATATCAAATCAGTTCGCCTCCTCAACTTTTACCATCCCGGTCCAAGATTCTTCACCCTGGGTATCATCTGTCAATGAAATAACTTATTCCTCACAGATCGCTGGTTATCTTGCCAGAAGTGTGCCCTCGAGCAAAATAATGTCATTTATGATATGAAAAAGATCCGGTAAAAGGTATTTCACTTGAGTTGGTCAGAGGAAATAGACTGAGCCAGTTAGGTGGAATATATGTATTCTCTGGGGGTTACTGGAGCTGATACTGGTGAAGCGATATGGTGTGGTTATATTCTATCTATGATACATGTATAATTACAAAACCTACAGGCATTTGGCATTTTACAAAGATTCTTGTGGATTTATGTCTTGTGAACATCAGGTACAATGTATGTCAACTTGTTTTCCAACTCCTGATAAAATGTGTTTATCGATTCAAAGATTCATTTTATATTTGGCTTTAATTTAATGAAGCCCTGCCATACCAACTGTGAAATAAATTCCAGGTTCTTGTACTCAAATAGAAAGAACACTATATTTTTCTGTCTGATGATGCGAGAATCACGCAACATATCTTCAATTCATGAAATTCTGATCATCTCACGTGAACTTTTTCATAAGAACATGTTAGAAAAGAATAGTTATACAGTAATGAAGCAAAAAATGTGTGAAGGTTTTGTTATTTCGTGAAAAGAGTTCTATTGAACTGGCTTGCAATTTTGCCTAATATCATATCCATTCGAGTGAGAACTTGAATTCCTGCAAAAATGTTAGCCTTTGTTCAAAAAGGATTCCGTATTTTTCCATGCAGTGGAGCAGGGAAGTGCAAAATGGTAGAATTCCTCTTGCTCAGTGAGGCCATTTTAAAGTATTTGATTTCTGACATTTCAGGGAAGAAAGATGCTGGAACTAAGATGATTAGGGTGGGATCAATCAGGGAGATAATTGACAGGGATCAATCAAGGATATATGGACAGAAATCAATCAAGGAGATGATTGATTGGAAGCATGAAATCAATGGTCACATATGTGCATACCGAGCTTTGATGGTTGGTCGGGTACAGTGAAGAAGGTTGTTAGTTGAAGCGTCATTGGCGTCACAGTGGTAATCAGCTTACCACACAATTTTGATAAATTGGTAGTGTCGTTTTAAAACTCAACTACACATTACTGCAAGCTTCTTTTGGCGATAATGAAGCCTTTGGAATACATGTAGTTCAAAAGTTGTCTAAAGGATAGACTTATTCTTAGAACATCTTTTTGCAAGTTTTAGCAAATACTTTTTGCACTGCTTGAGGATATTTCACAAGTATACTTGCAGCTCCAATTATCTTCAAGCCACCTAGGGACACCATGGTCTCCCATAGCATTAACCTGCTGAATTCATAATTGCACGATAATGACTGTAATGAGAGGAGGGCAGGTGGTTTGAACCACCCACTGCACCAATTACTTCCCAGAGGTACATTTGCCTTGGTTGAGAAAAGGCAAAGAGTATATGCATATCTCGTTGTCAAAGATATATGTAAGGGCATTCTGTGTTGAGGCATTTTGAGATTGTAATATTGATAGTTTTGTTTTGGCACTAGCAGCACCCACTACCTCTTTATCTGCTTGGTGTAGATGTGACCAATCCAATTATGAAGTAGTCGATCACATGCCCATTGTACACCTATGATAACTATATTGTGTATCAGTTTGTAGTAATGATCATGATATGCTAGGGACATGATATTTTTAAACAGAATTACCAGCTCCTAAGACTGCTTTTCTGATAAAAAACTAAAACCTTTGCTCTGCAGTGTAAAGGCAGCTTATAACTGCGCTGATTTAAGTCAATGTTTACATGGACATTTCATTACTGATGATTTGGAGCTCAGATTGCTGTTTAAATTGAAGAAGAAGATGACTAAAGGATGCCAATGACAAGATAACACGCATCTCATACATGACGCCGTCATCTGAAAGGCCGATCATGAATTTTATCCCCTTTGTGGACATTAAATCACCCATAAATCGGAGGCTGTGTAAACGAAGATTGCTATTTGATATTCTGAAAGGACGAGGTCAGAGATAGTGGTCCTTTAAAGTGCTTCTTGATGGATTTGTGCAGCAGGTTGTTGCAACAAATCATTTGAGTATTGTAAAGGGTAGAACAAAAAAACTGTGTAGAAAGTTTTGATATAACAATTAGCCTGGGATGAATCATTGATTGCTGTGACCTTCGATCATTATCAAACCTAGCGATGGCTGTCAGTTTTTTCCTACAGACGAGTGATATTTTTATCACTCATCGTAGCAATAATAGTCACTGGTTGCAGCGATGAAATTTGCTCCTTTGCAGGGTGCTTTAGACAGTTTGACCCATCGGAGACCTTGTGAATTTCAGCAAACATGATACAGTTATAATGGTGCGTGAACAGAACGATTAGAGCAAGCGAGTATGCCAGTTAGAACACTCTGTTAGTCACCCGTCATTAAATCGAGAAATTATCCCGGCTTCTCATGACTAATCTCCCCTCCACAGTCCAAGAGCTGATGGATTATCGTCTGCCCCCAGGGTAGACCTTCATCACTCAGAACTGCTGACCAATCGTCCTGTCCTTTCAAACGACATCACCCTGCGACCATGAATCGCCCAGCATCGCCGAGAATCGCCTCAATCTGTAGGGAACTGACCCCGCCCCGAGCTAATTCCTATTAATCGTGACAGATTGAAAACAAATGGTTCTTGAAATTGGTTGGGAGGTATGTTGCAGATGTCAGTTATTGCGCCTCCATGATTTAATCTTGTTGCAGCCATATTACCCCTTCGCTCAAGGTTATAAGGCATACACCCATAAGACCAATCGCATTGATGACTATACCTTTATTACATCTAAATTTGATGGATTTGCAATGTCTCCGGGGTGGGGGGAAGAAGTCAGTTTGACCCTTGGATGCACTCTGATTTGGGTGGCCCTCTGCTCTTTGCCTCAAAGGATTTTGTTTGGGTATTTGTTGAAGGGGTCCCACAGAAGAATAACAGATTGAATTTGGTAATTCAGGCAATTTTCTTTCTAACAAATGTAAGGAGGTAGACAGACTCTTGCAGGAAATCAAACTTTCTTTAATAAAGGCTACATCCATAACATGACAGGACCTATAATGCTGTGAGTCACAGAAAGACACAATCGTTCATCTGGTTTGGACTTAAGATTCTGTGCTTGTCGTCTGCTATGAGCCATTAACGACAATACTATTGTTGTTCCTTGCTGTAAGTCTGCAGGGGGATCTCCACCCCTATCAATGCTTAATTAAATTAGTCAATTAACAGGGTAATAGTCAGAGATGCGCCTCAGCTCTTTGGCATCAGAAACACATGCACGCTGTCGGTGCATTGTGATAAATGAAAAATTGAACCCGAGAGAATCGCGCATCACAAATTGATTGCAATTGTCCTGCGCTGCATCAGTATCTAAGACGATTCCGTCATTTTTACGACGTATCTTGCTTTCACTACGTTTCTAATGACGGCACTGGTGTTCCCATAAGCCTTCGTTCTTTACGATCGTCACTTTATTGGAATTGGTTGTGTAGTCTAAGTATGCTGAATCATGGGATTTCCCTTTGGTGTTGCCAAGCAATTGACATTTCACTGTTTAACCCCTTGGGTACAATTTGAAATTGGGGATAAATCAATACGTCAATTGAGTTTGTTTTCCAATAAGCTTAAATCTTGCAATTCAAATGCATCTTTTCTCTTGAGGAAATAAAGTTATTCTGGACAGAATACTCGTTCAAATCATCCCAATGACATTAGGGATGTTAAGGAGCACCTACTTAAAAGTATATCACATGACCTTTAAATCTTATTTTAAGAAAGACATAAAGTTAATTCAAAGAGATTTAAAGACTCTCATTACTCTACTCTACTCTACTCTACTCTAATGAGGACTCTACCACATTCACCAGAGCATAACCACAACTTGTTTGAATGGCCATTAAACAGCAAACACCTGCTCCAAACCAACCAAATTTCGAATCGAAATCAAATGAAATGAAATCCAATTCTCTTTGGTTTCACTGTTAGTCTCATCATCGCTGTAACGTGACCTCAAAATCTCAAATCACCTTTTCACACTCTTGCTTGACACACGTTACACCTGCGCTGGGTAATAATCATCAACCTAATGGTTCTTTTATTGACCAAGCCCTGCCTTTAGATCTCATCTGAAAAGATGGCTTGCTGTGGAATAATGTGGTCCTGGGACCTCATTAAGGCTTCCGGTCCGCCGGTCACGTGACTGATAAATGCCAGGTTTCAGTGAATTTGTGTTCAAAAGAACCGCCTTACAGCAATTTTTGTTTTATTAAGTTGAGCCACAAGCTATACAATGAACACGAAAGTCGTCGTAGGCAGCTGATATCACGAAAGGCGAAGGCCAAATAAGGTTAAGACATGGTTCCCATCATGACTTGGGGACTGGATTCGGCTCTTCCATATCTGATGTCGAACATCACCAAATATGCCAGTGCCACATATCTGGAGACAAGCCTGTCCTATTTAGCAGACACCTGATATACCAGTAACATTCTACCACTTATTACCCCAGGACATTCGAGTTCACTACGCAATTTTCACCTGCGTTGGCAAGTAAATGCACTCTCGTTACTTCCTTTGTAGTTGCAGTAAATTGCCGTGTTCCTGCGTACGTCATTTAAGTATCACGCATTGCCATCAATTATGACAAGTCGACTTATCTGCAGAAAAAAATGGGCGAAGAATGCTCTGCCACAGGTGGGGGAGACATGAGAAATTGGGGGTAATTATGGGAACCCGGACAAGATCATGAATACTGCAACATGGGGAAAAAATTAAGGGTTTTTACAATTAATCCTGATGTACGCAGCAGTGCAAAAATATTTGCAATAAGTTGTTCACAAGTACTGTATTGGTATGAATATTGGCCTTGGTTGCAGTTTTTTAAAGATAATTGGTGTTTTTCGTGATGGACTACACGTTGTAGGTTGTTTCACCGCTGTAGCAGAGCCAAGGAGAAACACTTACAATGCATAGCCTGTCACACGAATCTACACTCAGGATAGGAGACGTACAGTTTTGCAAGATGTATAGTATTTGATGCTTGTATTTGCATTTGTACCGTCCGTGTCGAATTCAGATTTGTTCGGTATCTTCCAAAATGATGGTAATACCCCTCTTCTAACCCATAAATGCTTCCATCACATTAGAATATCAATTCTTTGAAAAATAACTGATCTGTGGAACAAGATCAGTCTGATCCGTGGAACAAGATCAGTCTGATCCGTGGAACAAGATCGAAAGAAGGTTCAGTGCCAGACTCAATTACATTATTTTCAATCTGTTTTTCCATTTTTCTCAGACAACTCAATTTCGTTTTATATTCCTCAGGTTTTTTAGTCCTCTAGTCCTCCAAGTGAAGTTCCATCTCAACAACCCCTGTCTGTTTCACCCTATCTTTGGTGTGAATGAGCTGATGTATCATCAGTGATGCTGAATGAATGGAGAGGTGTTGACACGAAGTAAACCCCTCGGCACTTTAATCTCACCAAACATTGAAATCTAAAAGCTCTTGGCCAGCATCACTGAAATTAAATTGCTTTCCTCAGAGGTTGGTAGTGGGATCGTCTCTCTTTATTTTCGTCAATCTCTTTCTCAATGGATTATTGATCATGTCGTTGGAGTAAAATGGGAACTGAGAGCCTCATTAAGGGTTGTTGTTTAAACATAAGTAGAAATAAGATAGCCCATGTTTGCAAGGATTCTCATATGTTATTTTTAGATACCAGTAGTAAGAAACAAGTTTTGTCAGTAAGAAATGATAAATTGATTGGGAAACAAGCATAAAGAGTCATGATGTCTACAAACTTGATTTCAGAGAGGATTTCTTTACTTTCTTGTTGACAGTTTTGAACTTGATGATGCAACAATTGCTTTGATGCCAACTTGGATGTGCAAGATTCGCTTTCAGTATAACAGAGTTCATTACATTGAACTTTACTTTCATTACACTAAGCACTCCCAGGAACACAACAACCGTGGTTATATTTGTCTGTATCGGAAAAGTTCTCAATTGATCAAACTAGCTTCAGGGTAACATGTACTTCTAGCGGAGCTGTTGTCTTGAAAAACATTGAATAGTGATCCAGAATGTCATGCGAAGCTACTTTTCTTCTCTTGGGTCCAATCCATCCAGGCATGATACATTGTAACTTTTTGCCAATGAGATGATGCAAAGGCTCTTTTCTCTCGTGACCATTCACTCAATTTTTTCGAGGAAAATCAGAGTAAAATCAGTTCCTAAGCTTCCTGACAGAGATTGATACATTTGGGCTGAGGTAATTATGCAACCAACAGGCTGGCTGGTCTCCATTTGGAGTTGGAAGTAATTTGCACACAGATAATTAACCTGCATTGGTGAATGAGTTAGATATCAACGGCATAATGGTTATAGCAGCGGGCAAATTACCAGGAGGATGTAGGTTCCACTTCTGGATGGATCACCGCTGTATCATCTCATGTCCTTGGGTAAGCCACCTAACCCTACATTGCTTCACTCAACCCAGGATTGTAAAATGGTATGAGGCTTCCCAGGGAGTTAACATGCAATAGACCAGCATCCTAGGGGGAGTGATGCTCCAAGTCACCGTAAGTGACAGAATTCTTGAGAAGCTCTGGTCTAATGAGTTGTGTGCAGCTCAGCCAATAGCCCAGCAGACTTTAAGTAACTTTAATTAACCCACTGATAGAGTTACCTACTGGTGATGGTCAAGTTGACGGCAAACCAGACTTGCTTGTGTGGACAAGTCTACCTGATTATAGACAATGTCAGAGCTGGTTGAAGAATAAGCTTCTTTTAAATTCCCTGAGAATGTCTGGGCTTTGTCTTTTATGGTTGTCTTTGGATGGTGCTGATTGGCTCCAAGCAATTCCAACACCTGTTAAACGATAGCAAATCAATTACCTGCTCCTAAGAGAAAGTAGGAGATGGTTTTGATCGATCCCGTCATAGATCTTTTACTGAGTTATTGAACACTGTCAGCTCCAGTCACTTTCCTTGCCTGCCATATGTTTGTGAATTCCTTCAGCTGCTGGAGGCACCAATTTCCCTGGTCCTATTAACTCTGGGAACATTTCTGTGGTACTGATATTGCTTTTAGCATTTTCTGTCATTGAAGAAGTCTTACTCTTTTGTACCAAAGCCATTTGTCAATTTGCTGCAAAAGGCTATGAGAGAGAAAAGCGTAAGTGTCTAGGAACTGAAAAAGCCTGCTTGAGAAACAACAGCTGTTTAAGTCATGTTGTTCTTTGGCCATTTTCATCAACTTGGGTATCTCTCATTGTTGGTCATTTCACTTGTAGCATCAGTTCTTGTGGAGGAGGAAGACCTCTTGTATCAAGGCCGTCCATTTGCTGTGAACACATGGTAGGAAAGTGACAAGAGCTTGAAATGGAAAAAAGCAATTTCTCGGCGGGCGTAATGCATGAAGCCTGAGAAGGATGCTATTGATCAAGGGAACCGGATCACTTGTACCACAGCTGTTTCAATGATGCTTGGTGATTGCTTTCTTCCCAATCTACAAGAAGGTCAAATTGGTTGGTTGGTATTGGTCTGTAGATCACTTCCTCGTCTCTTGCGTTGTGTGTTTCTTTTGTGTTAGGATGACAGCAATAAAAAGTCACTTCTAGAAAGGGCAAACAAACACTTGTCATTCCCCCTTCTACGCACTGAAAACAATATAACCCTCACCCAAATTCATGATGCAGAATGCTGCATATTATAGTTTGTATCACTAATATCTTGTAATATTGTTTAAAGATGACTTGAAGGAGCAGGGGTCAAGTTTAAGAAGTTGAAAAATATGTCTCAGCAGCCACAAAATCTGCTAAAAGTAGCCAGTCTTATGATAGCCATGAGTATTTTTGCACCTCGGCTTTACATCAATTCTCAGTACAGCCTTCCAAATCTCTGAGCCAGGAAAAGTAATGCTTGCTCTTCTCCTAATCCTCTCGTGTCGTTAATGACATCCGAGAAAATTCTTGCTGCTGCACATTGAAATTTGCTAGAAGCAAACATTTATCCCTATAAATCTTTGCTGAAAGTAACCTCTCTGAGCTAACTGCTGCCAAGAGTTTTTGCAACTCGAATTTGCAGTGATTCTGTTTACAGAAACCCACATCAAGGAATCTGTACCATGAAAAACAGCTTGCCACCTAATCCCTCATGTCCGCCTTGACGTCTCTTCCAGCCATCACTTGTGGCATGGACACATTCTCCACTTGCTGCAGACTCACTGTCGGCCTGTCAGCATGACTCATCAACATCTGAGAGTCCGGAAATGGAATTATCCAATTGATTGGCCCAAATTGATATTGATCATGCTTTTTCTTTTCTTAGTTGCTGCTCATGCGATGTTAAAGCTTTTCTTCATTCTTGTTCATGATGGCCAATGTGTTTGGGGTCCCTAACTGGCTTGGGATTCATTCCTTTACAATCCGTTTAATGATGTTCAGATTCTTTGTGGTTCGAGGTATTTTTTAGTGCCCTTGGGGCAATTGTTAAAAAAGGTTCTCAAAGTGGTACACTAGTTCAGATGCAGTGGCAGATTCATTGGAATGAATCGGCGAGCAACTGGGAATTTCCTCAGTTAAAAATAGAGAAAAGAAGTTTCTTTGATGTGACTTATCATGGTTTAGCAATTCCAGCTTTGTCTGATTATGATCCGAGAATGTCTTACCAGTGTTGAGTTGACGTCCGTCCTTTCTTTATGGACATAGTAAAGGTTTACAAAGGTGAAATTCAGGACCACAATTCAATCTTTCTACATTCACCATTTATCACAACAGTACATTTCTGGTAAAGACTTCATTTCAACATTGTGTGGCTTCAGTATACATTAGAACATCAGATATCGCTTACAGCCATGACTGTCTTGACATCATGTCTTCAACTACCTCATTCTCCGCAAAGGTGAGCTATGTCAGCATAATCATCTCCGTGTTTGCCTAATTACCTTCAATTAGGATATTTAGGGTAAGATGCTCCAACGAAAAACCATACAGCTGACGTGAAGATGACAAAGTTCAAGAAATAAAGGTGTGTTGTTGACGTGTTTGTTGACTGGGTCGTGGAGAGGTGAAGGATGAACACTGATTTTGCTGTCAGTTGGTGATAATGACATGGTTTTATGCACTGGAAAGCTTGAAGAGCTGAAGTTCCATCTCACACTCAATTGTTTACATGCTATCTATTACATATGCTTTTGAAATATCATATTTCTACATTGCATGGAGAGAAATTTCAATTACTAAAAGGATTAAAGATAGTTCACAAAAAGATGTATGTGAAGTTCCTTTGGCAGTTTCAACTTGAAGAGTTATCTTGCTATTGAGAGTCCTTTTCCATGCATAATCTGAATCTTTAATCTTGTACTCTATAAATGTTTTCAAAAATCATGTTTTTCTTTACCATGTGAGCAGGCTGTAGCTGCCTGACTAACTTTGAGAGATTACCTCAGCTCACCACCCCCTACCCAGTATCAGTGATAGTCTCATTTTCTGGCTCCATTCAAGATGTTCTTTTGAAACATATGTTGGAATCACTTCTTAACAGACATGGTTGATCAAGTTGTAGAAGATCACCTTGCTGATTCATTACAATAAATGCACTGAGATGTTTGGTGCACCTGATTCATGCACCCATCAAGTTGTTGAAGATTTTTTTACCCATTTAGTCTGAATCTCTTGGATGCTGTCGTACCCCTGCAGATCAAATCCTTTTGGTGATATCAGACTATGAAACCCAGGCTCCAAATTTAACAGCCACATCTTGAAGTCGGAAACAGCTAGCACTCTCAGTTTGAGTAAAGAATTCCGTACTCATTGAGTTGTGTTTCTGTGGTTGATGACTCTTAGTATCTCACTCTGGTTCAAGCTGCATGTCTACCAATGAGTTCAGAGAAATGGTCTTTTGTGTGCAAGTTCACGCTTATCTTCTCATGCTCAGTCAAACCTACTCAAATTTGATCCAAGAGTAATTTTAGCTGTCACAAAAAGTTGCAATTTCTGACAGCAAAGATTACAACAGTCAGACTTGTCAAATGTTGGAGTACAAAGCTAAATCTTGTTAAAAATGAGAATTACACTTGAGAATGTCATGATGAAAAGTGGCATGATTCATGATCCCTCCCCACTTGGTTCCATTTGCCCCGTACTCCTGCAGAGACCACAATAAGAACTTTTAACTTTTTTTCACTGGAGATATTTCAATTGTCTCAATGACTTTTTAGCTGTAAAAGCAAAAGCAAAAGGTTTGTTGAGATTTTTGTGGAGTCGTGATGCATCTTGATGGAGTGGTGGAGTCAGAAGATGTCATTCTTTCGCTGGTGTGTTCGTCGTAGATGACCCTTGATAAATTCTGCAATATAATGACAAAGTCATCACAGAGCTTTCTATAGAAATTCTCCTAGGTCCAGAGACTACGAGTCATTTTGATGACTGATAATTTTTCGTGCAACAATAGTTTTTTTTGTTCGTTTTCCAAACATTCCTCTAATTGAACTTCTCATTGATGAATCATCAATGGAGGCATCCCTTGCCACTTGCAGAGAAATGAGAATCGTGTTCCTTGGTGCTGTTGGGACTCACTCGGGCAGACATAATCAACTGACTTAAACTGTTTTTTCATAAGAGGAATCTTAGTATAAGGTTCTATCAATCAACAAAGTTCAAGGACAGGCAAGATATCTTCTTTCAGTTGGAAGGGATGCCATTGAAAACCAGATGCAGCTGGTGGAAAAGGTTTCATTCTTACTGCAAGCCACCACATTTTTTGTGGGTGTTTTATTTTTGCATGATTTGTGAATAACCTCGATTCAGGAAAATAAATATTGTGAGAAAATATCTTTTTGATAAAAGAAGAAATTTTGTAATCTGCCAAAATAAAGATCATGAGCATTTTGTGAATCAAAAAAATTGAATGAAAAATTGGGTGATTGACAGTGTATCCTTATGATGCAACAATATCTTCTTGTCTTCTCAACATTCCTGAAATCCAACATTTTATCGTGACTCACCAATTAAGATTCCTTTGCGAGTTTCAGGAGTTGCAGAACCATGAAATTCATGGTTCATTGGTTCGATTGAGTCGGTGACCAACGGACTGGAAACTTTGACTGACTTTGATTATTTTGTTCATCTGAGGGATCAATTCTAGAAGAAATCATTACTATTCAAGTACGGATCTTTAGCCGAGGAATTTCAAATGATTCTGTTGGCTCCATCAGAATGTTTATCCAGTCGGTTGGAAAGAATTGGCGAGCTTTGACTTAATGTTTCATTAGAGAAATCAATTTGGGAAGAATCGTCAGTGATTCGAGTTCGAGTTTCATGATAACTTGAACTGAAAAAGCAATGCTGCAGATAGAGTACTCTAAAGGATTTTTAGGTCGAGTTAGGACAAGATGCTTTTTCTAAAGAATCAACATGTAACTTAGGAAGAGTAGTGCATTGTCTCCAGCTAATACATATGACAATAACTGTTCTTGTTAGGATGGAATCACATTAGAGATCTTTGACGTAGGAATCCGGGTGATTCATATCGGATCGTGATTTGGACCAAATTCCAGCACTTTGTTAATTAGTTGTGTTGATTGATCACAATAATGAGATCATCCTCATTAAGGGACAACAAAGATCTGCTTTGCATTCTTTAATTAGGTAAAATGCCCTTATTTTTCTTGAAATTCAAACTTAGTCACACGCTGGTTTGCCTGAAGAATTTGAATTCAAATTGTGAAATATGATACTCTGATTGCAGTCTTCTTTAGGGGCAATGGTGAATCATGTTTCCTACAGGAGACTGCAAAAGATGCCAAAATTACAATTCTAACTTCAATCCAACATTTCGATGGCTTGGTAAGGAGTTAAATTGTCTCTATAAAAGGTTTTTGCATCTGAACAAAAAAGCTTCATTACTCCGCTACAGTAATCAAGAAATCTTTAAAATAGTGTCTATAGTTTCCGTCACTTAGTGCAGCTCTTTGCAGCGAATGATGAGTGAGCGGAACTTCAATTCGAGCTGGCAAGCAATTCTATCGGGTTCTTTGATAATGTTGAGGCAGGTTAGGTATCGTTTGCATACAAAAGCTAAGATGTGTGCGGCTAATGAAAAAACCCAAAATGCACAGGTAGCAGTTAGCGTGAATTATGATCGAAAAGCAATGCTATAAAGCTAGAGTCTGTTGGCAACAATCCGATACAATTTTGGCTTTGTCTTTTTCAACACACAGTATACTGTAACCAGGTATAATGTTTGTGATTGTTTTATTTTCACGGTTTTGGTTGCGAGCGCAACCATTAAACTTGCTAACATTTCAGCGGTAATGGGTTAACCATAAAATTCGCTTCTCGAAAATTCCCATTTTACAGTACCTGCTGTGGTTAACATGGTATAAACATGAGTACAAACTGAGTTGAGGAAGGTATATCGTTTACCACCAAACATCGGTCTCACAGGTTCATTTCACCTCATTGCTCAGAAGTCATCCCTATGTTACTTGAAGACTAATCCACCGATTGGTCTTATCAACTTGAGTTGCCCTTGACTCTACCCTAATTAACCCCATCAGAGATATCTGTCAGGAATTACCTGTGTGAACCCATAGTGTACACAGCTTCGGTATTGATTAGGTGAGCAAGTGGAGTTAATTACTTTACAACACCTATCATTTGCAGCTTTAACATCACTAGTTTGTAGCGTAGTTTTTTCTGGCTATCAATGCCATCTATATGTAAGAGAGTTTTTTCTGGCCCCA
Source organism: Lineus longissimus (assembly GCF_910592395.1). Lineage (NCBI taxonomy): Eukaryota > Metazoa > Nemertea > Pilidiophora > Heteronemertea > Lineidae > Lineus > Lineus longissimus. The sequence goes on along the minus strand of NC_088312.1, from coordinate 9,001,384 downwards.
AATGCCATCTTTATGTAAGAGGGCTACAAAATATGGCTGGTGCTTGATGCTGATGAACCTGTTACTACAATTTTACGTTATTTCTACTATCATCAATTTAGGCCATTTTAATTCCAATATTGACTTAATGCATCACGAAACATTGCATACGTGTCATCTATATTTAAAGAAGGCCATTTAACTTCCTCCTTTCCCTCTGCTGATTAATTGATGATGTGATGTATTGTTTTGGAAAATGAGCACAATACTCTGATGTTCGATAGCACTTTACAAGGTTGAGAAAATGACTTGAGGTTTCAACTGAAATGGTTGGCAGCCTCTTTGTTGATAGCAATATTAGCACAGGTTTTTGTGAGCTTTACATCCGTTTTGTAGAAATAAGCTAGAACAAGTGACATTCAGGCAAGCTTCTCATCACTTCCTCTTTAGAAAGGTTGACAGTATCTTGTTGTCAAGAATCAAAGCCGGAGTTAACAAGGGTTCTTCGCTGCTGAAACCTGCGGACAAAATGTCTCTTGTCTGCGGATAAAACAAGTCATCGCAGCAAGATCACAGCAATTTAACAGCTTGTTTACAGGATGCTAAAAAGCCCTCTTACCCACAGAATGTTTCTAACTTGTTCATTAATCTTCTCATTTCAGTAACCTTAAATGGTACATATCCGAACCAAAGATTCGAAGCATTCTATCTCGTGGCAGTACCGAAGGATGCTGAAGATGAGACAAATACATTAGGGACATTTCAGGTAAGATACCGCTTTCTTTAAGAGTGCTCTCAGTATTTCAGAACCATTGCAGAAGCCTTTGTCCTGTCCAACCTCAAATTATATACTATAGTGGGTGGCCATACTTCCTACTCTAGGGGACTTAAAGAACCAGCACAAGTGGGTGGAGAATCTTTCTTGAAGAAAAGGGATAACACATAAATGGTCTTTTTAAAGGGACACGCTAGGAGTTAACAATTCTGTTAGCCTAATTCCATGTCTGTCAAACCTTCCAGCACGATACCAGCATCTTGATATAACATCACACCATCTCACTTAATCCCTGATTACTATACTCCAAGATCATCGAATTTCATAGTGACACTGAAAATAGTTGGAATGACACGTTCGACCTTGCCACTGGCGACTGACGGGAACAACAAATTAAGACCTGGATCACTTGATATCATCTTCGTGTTCAACCAGATGGTCACGATGACAAACAATAAGTGATCATGAAAACAAAGGAATGACAATAAAATCTGACATGTTTACTTGAATATTCAAATGGTTTTTGACAATGTTGTACTCAAGGTTGCCTTTTGTTTCCTAATCAAATGATATTTGACAATCTCATACAGTACAGCGAGTTTAAGTCTTAATGAATCGTGACATGTTGCGACTATAATCCCGGGATTTGGAATTTCAGAGTCTCAGGGGTCATTAAGGTAAAACAATAGGATTGACATTGAGCGTAATCTTGGTAAAAGGTTTGACAAGATAATTAACAAGCTTTCAGCATGAGGGTCATTTTGAGTTGCTACATGTAGTGTGGTATCAACTCAGGTTTCTAGAATTTCATTGCGGTAATGTAGTCTGTGATCGAGGTTCATTGTTGAGGTTGGTTGGTCAACAGGACTGTGATATTTTGGCCAAAAAACTCCTGTCCACCTGCGCGTACCATTGAACCTGTCAGTACAGCGTTGCGATATACAAAAAAAGGTCCTTCAAAGAGTTGGTTGCCCGTGACTGATTCACAGCAATTCAAATCTAGTCCCAAAACTACCTTGATATCCTCATGATAAGGTTAGCCCCCAGGGTAAGGTCATCATACTGAAAGAGATCCCGCCTCTCTCATTGACAAGCAAGTGACATTTAGGAACTGGTTGACAACCAGATATAATTGATTAAGCACTCTGGACCCAAAGGTAACTGATTTATTTGTCAAACAGTCTCAAGTCATTGTTATACCATGCATGTCCAACTGATGAGAGAAAGCACGGAAATCAAATCAATGTCACTTTCATCCTATTGTCTTAGGTTGCGGGATGGACTAATTTGTTTATCCCTTTTGCACAATTGGAAGTAATGGCAGATGTTATTATGATGATTGGCATCTGCAACCTTGAATGTCTTGTTTGTCGGTGGGAAGAGTGGACAAATGATGTCATGAGACTTTGTTGAAAACAGGCGATATGGACCTGCAGCTACAGCCTTGCCTCACCAACTTCACCTACCCAAGTACCAAGCAAACGACAGGTTGTAATCAAAATAAAATATAAAATTAACTTAAAATAGAAGACGAGGCATTAGATTCAACTGGTTGGCAAATATTTATTGTGATTTTGAAATGGACTTATTGTATGACAGGATCCACTGTGACGCTTGGGACAGTTTCTCATTTTCTTGCCGATGGGAATGCATTTGGCTCTTCCTGATTCGATAATTCAGTGAGTCAGTCCAGGTTTAGGGTCATCCATTCTTGTGGCGAGTTTATGACAAAATTTTTTGATGTACGAGTCCAATCATGCAATATGACTTGGTGACTAACCGAAGTTCTGAAAACAATGCTGGCCAATTATTTCTTGAGTAACAGGGTTTAGGTCAAGCTGTTCATTTCGTAGTCTTCACACTTTTGACAAATCTCTTCTGTTATTCAGAAACCTCGAGATATCATATGGTACTTTGTGGTCCACCCGTCCAAGATTATTTGAGATTCCCTCTAAGGACAATTGATCCACCTCATCCTCTTACAGGAGAACATGTTTGAAGCAAGTGATTGCTGTTATCGGGGATAAACTTGTCAATAGCATATGCTGCGATGGAGCTGTGATTAATCTGGCGAGAAGATTCCTCTCATTGGGTCAATAAAACGAGCAAGACACCTGCATTGATCACATGGCTGTTTCACCCAACGTGAATGCCCCGGCCTTTACATTTATGTACAAACATGTATGTGAATGTACAGAATGTACATGCGATACTGGCAATTAAAAAATGAAGCTTTTTTCACCCGACTTGAATGTTCTAACTCACACATTTTCTGTCCATATGTTCATTTTTCCTGAAATGTTTTCCTTGTTTTTCAACACTGCTGTCAATTTTGAGAACAGCAAAAAAAAAAGAAGTGTTACAGCACTGAACTCTATTTGTATCGGCATAAAACATTTATATTCAGAAAGATGATTGATTTTCACTGAACTACAAAAAGAAACATAAACCAATATTGTGTCTTCATTTTTAAAAGCACTTAAATCTAATCAATGCTGCCTTAAAAACCTTTAAAAGCAAATATTATTTGATTCCATTAAAAATCAGGTATTTCAGGCTATCAGGCAAATAGTTTTAATGGATTTTCGTGTAATAGCTGATAGTTTACTTTGCCAAATAGAATCTGTTGGCATGGCACTGATGTAAATGCCTGATAATGAGGAAAAAAACTCATACTAGTAGATTCTAAAGATTTCATGTGTTGCAAGTGGATCCTAATATTTAACACTTTACGATAAAAAGCTTGATTGTGGTGAAAAGGACAGTTATACATGACCGGAAATTACCAAGATTCTACCCGTCTTAATTCGTTCCATTTGATCTCTCTTTAGTACGAGAGGAGCCATTTCCTTGCCCATGGCAGGCCATGACTCAAACTGGGTTAGCAGACATAAAACTAAAAATCAACAAACTCATCAAATGATTGGATTTGTATTAGATTGTTTATGGTGACCTTAGGGCCTCAAAGTCATCATGGTTGCTTGTGTTCTTGTGTCTATTCTATCTTAAGTTGGTCTGGACTTGTGTGTATATGATGCACAGAGCAATACATCAATGCACAAGTTGACTCTTGCAATGTTCAGCTGAAAACATCCAAAATATCACTTCAGCTTGGGTTGACTGAGATTCTAATGCATCGCACTGTTGTTATTGCACATGTGGTTCGGGCATACTTGACTTGGACATTCAGTGATGAGTCCTTCATGTCTCACCCATCCACACATAACTTCAGGGGGTGATACTCACTGTCACCCTGTGTATACAACTGATTGATAAATCCGTATGTTCTGGGGCAAATTTGAAAATTATTTGATTTGTAAATCTAACAATGTCAAATGAGTCATAAGTTCATGGCATAAAGCAATTATTTTCGACTGGCCCCATTAGCCGCTAGCCACAATTAGGCTTCAATCATTTGATGATTAATTTCAAGTTTTCGCCCAAATGTTCATCCTTGTATTCGAAATTTGTCACTATATAGAGAGATCACGGACAGAGGAATTTGGATCAGTGGAAACATCAGGTTTGTCATGAACAAGAAGTCTGATAGCCCCCCCCCCCGATCTGATTAAAAATTGCCTTGGTACATTGAATGACTTAGATGGGGACTAGGCAGAATCTAGGGGGTTGAATTGGTGGTCTAGGTGACTAATATGCACAGTTTGGGAACTATAGGTCTGGTTTGACTCACAAATATTCCTCATTTGTACATATGTGAACAGTGCCGATAAACTGTTCAATTGTCGGGATTCCTATCAGCCACTTGGCTCAACCAAATCAGGCACACCTGGCTTCTGCCTATAGCCCCCTTTAATAGCCATTATTTGCTTTTGGTGTACATGGGTGATGCTCTTGCCTCATTTCTGCATTCTGTAGTCCAAAAATATTTAACTAATTCGAGTTCTGGTGTGCTTGTCAACCGGTCGTATGTCCCCTTTTCAGCTGCTCTGTTTTTTCGTCAGGCTGCCTCAGAAATCCCCATAAGCGAGTAACAATGGCGATATGATCAATGTTGCTTATTTCATAAAAGCAATCAAAATCTACCGCCCATATCAAAGCGAGAAGGAGAATGAACCAGTGCTTAATCAGCAGCAAGAATTAATGTAACGTGAACTCAATCTCCGACACAACTGATGGCACATAAAAGAGGAAATAGCAAATATAATCCTCAATCCAGTCTGGACTAAAAAAGCACAAACATTCCAAAATCCACCCGAGGGCAAAATTTGGATTTTTCATCACTTTTTGTTGGGTGTTACAACACTTATGTTCTTGTGTTATTTTAGTAAATGGACACCAGATTTGTCATCAGGCTGAAATCTGTTTTGGATGGCAATCTCTGATCTGTTTGAAGTTGGATAAATCATTTCTTTGAGGATAGCTTTAAAATATGCATTTCTAAGGGGATTTAGGTGTGATGGCAAATTTGTATGAAAGCAGCTTTAAAATACAATGAAACACATTTTAAGAGATGGATGACTATGACACTTTTGTCAGGAGATAAAAAATATGAATATAGAAATTTTTGGTGTGAGATATATTGTCACCATGTATTAGATGTCAGAATGAAGGTTAGTCAAAATGGACTTGCAGTTATAGACTTACAAAGGTATTTCCCCAAATTTCATTGTTCTGTTCGATCTCTAAACCCACGCCAGCCAAGCCGACCTTGAACTACAATCCTTGGTTTAATTGCCTAGAGGCATGGCCAAAAACTGACCTCATCTCATGTTCTGGTCAGATTTCAACAAAAAATTGAAACTTTGATATGATAATATGAATGGACATATGATTTTTTCTTGTAATCTCATATCTTTGATGTGGATATTGCATATGGATATTGTCAAGTCGGTACTGATATGTCCAGCTTGATGCCTCGGGCAGAAAACCTGAACCTTATTCCTTACCTTATTGAATGAATTATCACCAAGACCACTGTCCCTCAAGGCATTTTGTCCCTTATTTGCTAACCCGAGGCATCACTCGAACCCACATTTACACGTACCTCAAATAGATCTTATTTGAATACAATGTATAATTCTGTTTGATCTTAGCTGTCATACACCTACTTGGAGCGATTCCCAAATATCACATGACAGGCGTGCAGCAGGCGTGCCATGTCTTGGAAGTATGGTCTTTTCTGTTCCGTTGCATGATATCATGTTTGGTTTCAGGCCAGTGTGGGCGAGATGCTGTACCTTCGAGAAAATTTTGTCCGCTACACATCCTAGGGGGACCTAGCGCAAAATATTAGGGAGACATCCTGCATGCCTTATAAAAGAACAAAATATGATAAAATAGCTTGAAATTGTGTGTTCTTTTGCACCTGAGATGAGTAACTAGCAAGGAGAAGAATTAAAATCTTCTGCCTTTGCATAAAGTTCCAGGTCAACTCCAACATCAATGGTGGTAACCCAGACAGAATAAAGTCTAGGTATTTCAACTTCTGTCAGAAAGCAAAAGTGCAAAACCATTCATCAGAAAATGTGATGAGATCTTTCGGCAGATTATCTCCAAAAAATGTTTAAACTTTGCACCTTTATGTGCTCTAGCGTTCATATCTACAATATGCCAAAAAGATTATCACCATTTATGCCATTGGGGAATTGTTGCAAAGAAATGGGTTGTTTTTTAGCGATTGTTACATGAGAATGATAAGGTCAGATAATAGGCTATCTTGTCCATATCCAGAGGCTGCTGGACAGTGTAATATAACCTTACCCGGCATTGTTTAGCTAGCCAGCCCAAAGGAAATGGAACTTGAACTACTGGTATTACCAATTATTCTTTTTTAACACTATCGCCTCCAGGCATGAAAATGATACCATGGGGTATATCTTGAATAACAGGAGATATGACCAGATAATTCCTCTTTGGTTCGGCTTTCTAGAATAAAAGGGGAAAAAGGAGATTGCTTGCCCAAGACTGTTTGTGTCATTTGAACTCAACTGCCTCAATCGAAATGTCTAATACATTATTCAGTGGCTTAGGTCTCGGCCTGAATTGAGCCATGTAAAAACAGTCATCTGCCCTATCAGTATTCTGGTCATTTTGTATGATCAAATGGATGCTAGTTGCATTCCTGACAGGGTTACTGCTAGAGATATGTAATTCCTTTTAAGTTGCAAATGTGAGAATTTGAGAGGGTGAATTGGGAGTCAAACTCATGCACCAGCCAAAGACATTGGCAAGTTACGATTTCAACAATGCGTCTCTAATTTTAAGGATCGGTAACTATGAGAATTTAGAGGATCTGGGTGCCAAAACATCCTTGATGAGTCATAGGATTAGTGGGCGATCTTTTTCAAGCTCCTATTACCATTTTGAGGTGTCCATGTCTTGGCTAATATCTCATGCAGAAACTGATGAAAGCGCGATAATCACCCTGGTTCTCATCAATGGTTAATCTTCAATTGTCTTTGTCCAGAAAAATAGCCATCAGGCCAGGGCAAGTTTGTTAGTGATGTCGGTGTGTCAAGTGCTGATAGAAAACCCTTTGACTGGACACCAAAGATTGTGGATTACGTCCATTTGTCAGTCTGTTAGTTAGTATATCTGTTCTCCATCAATAAACCGTGAGACTGTCATGTTCATTTTGAAATATCTGTGTCAGTTTATCTCAACCAATCAAAGGTTCTTCAGACATGTAAGATAACCATTTTGGACCCTCCACAGCAAATCAGGCGCATGTTGCACAGAAGAAGAGCGTAAATGACACCAGAAGATATTGGAAGAAATAGGGTTACAGGAAAATTCGTCCCCGGATAATTCGTCCCCGGAAAATTCGTCCCCGCAAATTCGTCCCCGGATAATTCGTCCCCAAGGAAAATTCGTCCCCGGAAAATTCGTCCCCGAGGATAATTCGTCCCCGAGGATAATTCGTCCCCGGAAAATTTGTCCCCGAGGATAATTCGTCCCTGGAAAGTTCGTCCCCGAGGATAATTCGTCCCCAGAATATTTTACAAAGTTGAAAGTTTCTGACTTTACTTTCTAAGACTCTTAAGTCTTGTCGAATGGACTGTAGTAATAACTACTACTCTCGATTTTTCTCATTCAGTGTAACATCTCTCTTTACTAATTTCGATGACGAATTTCCCAGGGACGAATTATCCTGGGGGACATATTTTCCGGGGACGAAATTTTCCTCGGGGACGAATTTTCCAGGGACGAATTATCCTCGGGGACGAATTCTCCAGGGACGAATTATCCTCGGGGACGAATTATCCGGGGACGAATTTACCTCGGGGACGAATTTTCTGGGGACGAATTTTCCTAGGGGACGAATTTTCCGGGGACGAGTTTTCCGGGGACGAATTTTCCGGGGACGAATTTTCCTAGAGCCAAGAAATAGATGTATCCAGACTGCACAACAGTGCAATGAACAACCAGTTCATCTCAATCTGCCAAACTTAAGCAAGATGTGCCTGGTTTCCCTGCGATGGGTCGCATTTTTCACTCGACCAACATGATTCTCTAAGCAGAGCATGCAAAGGAAAGCTTTGACTGATCTCTCTGGAGTTTTCTTGATGCGTCGATCTGAACTTGAAGGTTGCATGCTTTTAAAACATAAATGCAACCATTGATTATATCAAGATGGGGTTATGGCTGTCCTTCTTAGTTTGAAAAGATGATGTTTTTGATGTCAATGGTTAAGTTGCCTTTTCCTTGAGGATATAACGCGCCCTGAAGAAATCGACAAACGCCTTCTCATCGTTGTTGGAGAAACAAACGGCTTGGATGTGATACCAGGCAGAAATAAGACCATTAGTGTAAAATGATCAATCGACATTCGGACATTGTACAGAAAAAGATCATCAAAGATCAGTCTCACTCTGTGCCAGATTAAGTGTGGACCATTGTTCTGCTGCAAGGAATTAGGAAGCATTAATCCAGTTCAAGTTTGATGTAGATTGATGTACATCTTCTTCACAACAGTTGATAATGTTCAGATCAAGTTTGGTGAAACCTTTTCGAAATACAAGTTCAAGTTCAGCTGAATGAGTCTTACTGTGCATTTTGTATGATGCAGTGTCCACTTTATGATTCTTTTTGGGTGAGAAAGATGATACTTTGATGTAATCCTTGGCCATGTTACAGTCGCAGTTAATCCCAGGTATGCTCTAATTGGTCTAATAATGGATTAATTAGACATCTAACGATGTCCGGCACAGCGGTGGGATTTCGTTGCCGCGTTCTGTCCTCGTGCGCTGATGACACGTAGGCCACGGGACGCCGATTAATGAACCGCAATCATTCTACTGGACATCGCTGAAGGTGGGTATTGTTTGGTCTTTGATGTTGACGTCCGGTAATGAACTGTAAGGTAGCGTATTGGCAATTGTATAATCATCCTGTCAGGAGGCACTTGGCACACTTTCATCCCGCCTATGAAGAAGAGTCAGTGTTTTTTTTCTACCTCATATCCTTGGGGTGTTATATTGATGTGTTCGATTAATGCTGAAGGAGTTATGATAATGAGGAATTCCGGTAGCACACAAAACAGTTTTACTGGGGCATGGACCTGACTTCTAATCTCTTGGACCCACTCAGTGACTCACATATTCATTCTGGAGGTTGAGGGGGCAGTGCTGCCTATTATGATCTGGTGAGCAACCGGGCCATAATATAACATTGTGTCTTACCACCAGATGGTTAAAACTCACCACCAGACCATTGCCTTCGGAATTGTAAAGGTGTTTCTATCAAGATATATTAGACCTTCTTTCCAGCAGACCATTCAGTTAAGGAAAACTTCAACCTCAACCAAATCTGATCTCGCCTCCTGGCTTAAAGAAAACTCGGTGAGTTGACCACTTCAGCCAACATCTCTCTAAGTCCAGGAAGAACATGCTTATTAGGTGATAATGATTTTGGAAAATGAGACTCAGTAGACTTGTAGAATACATGGCTATTTTACAATCATCTATTTGATCCTCTCACAAGAAACCACAAAGCGGTGAGCATCCTTAAGACCTGACAGCGTCAATGAAGTCTGCCATTCACTCAGCGTGAGAGGTCTGGCACTAAAACAGCCTGATAAGGTGACTGCCCTTTTACATCCATTCTCTCTGTGACTGGAACTATATCTCATTTATGGAGTGTGGCGTCAGGTGGTCTACGATTAATGCATCCATAAAATGTCCCTGGAGTCCCGTTTTGAATATGATGCTCTTTCCGATGTCTGACAGATAAAGCATGGGCAAGGTAGCCCTTAGTAGAAATTTTCTCCAAATGCCTTAACATGACAGTTATTTTCCTAATATTTCATAATTTTAGTGTTGCCTTATTGTCTCAGGGGTACTGTCTAAGAAGAGTACATTAGGCTAATAACGAGACTTTGTGGTGTGGAATTCCACTCAAGAATTTTCAGAGGAATATGCTTTTTGGTTTCATTGTTTGCCAAAACCAAAAGCTCACAAGGATGATTGGTTTTAACTCATTGATGCTGAGTGTGCCAAGGTGAGAGTGATTCTGGATCAGTGACATGCAAGGGGAGGAGCATGTGGTTGACAAGGATATCTCAAGACAGACGGACATGGCTGTCGTGATTGGTCTTTGGCTGCGGAAAATCTCGCGAGCTGCGGTCTCGTGAGTGTCCTGGCCAAAGATCAATCACTTGTGTGATCTGCTAACATGGAATTCTACTCGAGTGGTTTTGCTAATTTCAATGGTTTTGGCCCTCTTTGTCGGAGTTAGCCAGAGTCCTGAGTCCTAAATCCTCATCCATTTTAATTCCGCATTGACTGTAAGGAAGACCATTCATTGTATCCAAAATGTCAAATGGTTTTTTGGCCACTGCATGGTCTGGTCGTGGTTAACAAGAGTCTGGAGTCCCGAATCCCATCCATCTTTGTTCCTCTCAAAACAGCCACGATTGACAGTATAAAAGTCCATCAGAGATCCCTTCTTTACTCAGCCAGTTCCAATGAACGAATATCATTGTGGACACCACAACTCACGAAGTATGATCGATGAAGTTTTCATCAACCACAGAAACCAGACTAATAATTTATCACATTTTGATGAAAGACAATTCAATTCAATTTCATTAGTCAAATTGTCCAATCCTTTGACAGCAATTTATCGCATGGAAAGATTAAATTGAACAATTCATAAAGAAAGGAAGGATTAATCTTAAATGATTTAAAATTGCTTCTGACAGGACCTCTTTATAGCTATTAAAAATATGTCCAAAAATGTTGACAGCCTTATATTTATTTGGACAGCTAAAGCAGCTATTGACTATTTGTCCAACTAATAATTCAAAGCCAAATAAATTTCAGACAGAGTATTAAGTTGCTTTAATTTTCTGAGTGTCTAATTGGTACTACCGAAAAACCTCTCTAATCAAGACCACCCTCGGGACTGACAAATGCTGTCCTTAATAGAGAGGTGCCCTGAATGGGAAGGTGAGATTGAATGGTAACAACTGTTTAGGACCAAAAATAGTGTCCTTAATAGAGAGGGTCTCCTTGTTACAGAGGTGTCCTCCAAGGGAGGTTTCACTGTAATTAATAATGTGAGAAAGGCCTATTTGTCACACAGACTCCGATAATTGCAAATTGCAAAAATCAGGCAAATTCTCAATTTATCAAAAACTTCTCTTCATCAGTGTGTCTGATTTCTCCTCGAGCTAATTTCAAATGTTGATAAAGAGTGTCACATTTTCTTGACATGAAGTGATAACGTTTGATCAGACATTTGTTTTTCAGGTGCCTAGTACGAATCATCATCAATCTCTCTTGACACTCGTTGATGAAGTCAATCCCCGAAAGAAGATCAGATCAGATCAAACTATCTGATCTGTTTTCATTCATATCAAATCATTTTATCGATTTTCCATTAACTCCGTGTCGATTTGTTAGTGATTTGCTCAATTATGGGATAGAGTTGTATTACATTCGATCAACCACTGCTAGGACAATAGTGATTTGGTGATAAAGTCAGACGTGTCATCCAATCAAGGCATCATGTGGCATCAACTAAAATAAAACTTTTACGATTTATTAAAAAGATAGATGGACAATTAAGCTATTCGGTTAACTGATTTTGATGCCAAATCACATTTAAGTTTCAGTAGATTCTAAATTCTGTAATTTGAAATATCATTTACCCTTATAGGATGATAAGTAAAAACTTTATAGGCGTAACAGCAACAAACTTAAGATGAAAGGAATGTGTCATTAGTCATCGGATCTCTCGGCCTTTGATGTCAACATTTCTCTGAGAAAGACTATAATTTACTGATATTTGTTGTATCAGAATGATAAGCTGACTTTGCTAATGACTCAATGACAATTTGTCATTAGAACTGTTCTTGTCAGAAGTAACATTCATTTGTGCAAGCATTTGCATGTGCTATGAGCAGTGTTTGAAGTCTAATAGTGTGCGAATCTAAGAAATTGGCATTGAAAAAGGGTAACTTCTGACCGAGACTGTAGTTAAGACTTCCTCTTATTGACAAGAGATAAAGATTACTTTTATAACATTAGTTGATAGGAGTGAAATACCAATGGAAAAGGACTGAAGTTGATTGAATGGTCTTTTATCATGATAACATGCACAACTTCCAGCGGAATTCTCCCCCAAATCGATTTTCATCATACCACATGACAATGCCATCAATTTGTAAAATGATCTCAAATCTCCAACATTGGTATTTGGTTCCAAATTGGCTTCAACATTCTCGTCTCTATTGTGGACACGAGACCTAAGTAAAAACCACTGTTATCTGAATTTTCCACTTGGTTGAATCAAAAGCCGATTTATTTCCCTTCCCTTTGTAAACAAGGCTGATATTCTGCTTTGTGGATAAATGGCTTTTCTGTATCAAAAACAACAAGATTTTATAGAATTACATGCAACTTTGAACAGTTGTATGGGATGTTCAAAATTGGTGAAGATTTCAATACTGCCAGCTTGACACCCTGCCTATCAAGGATTTGTCATTTTCATTCAGTTTGACCTCTGTAATCAGGACACCTTTCTGTTAAGGACAGCATTTGTCAGTCCCAGGGGTTATTGGAGAGTTTCTGCTGTGCTGTAGCTTGCACTGTAACAATATGGTCTTAGCTATTGGTATCATCTTCCACCATTGACTCACAAGACTATCAGTTCCTTTTAAGACATTTTATCGTTTTGAAATATTCAAAGGTTGCCCAATCTTCAGTCATAAAAAAATAACAAAAAATCTCTCCTTTGTTGACTCACAGGCCTATCACTTCCCTTTCAAGGTCTTCCAATAGATTGACTGATAGTAGAGATAGAGTTCAGGAACTGTTCTTGAGGTAAATGATACTAGTTTATACATGTATCATCAGCTGAAACACATTGCCCTGTGATAGCTTTTCCTGCTTCTAAATAGATGAACAGTTTTGGTTGAGATTGATGAAAACAAGTCTGACAGATATAATACCAACACTGAGCTTGTAAGAGATTGGACCCATATCTTAGACAGAATCCAACAACATCGCTTGATTATGCCTTTGGGAAGGAGAACCCAACCAACGACTCCTCAATTGTGTTGAGGGTGAACGTGTTGACTTCTCAAGAGTTCTCGAGAGATACGTTATTTAAGGGTTTGAATGAAATGAAACGAGAGCCTTTGCTATCATTCAACACTGGGCCAATCAGTCATGCTAAGACTGCCGGGTGTACTGTGTCACAAGTCTCAGCGGACAGGAGTGATATTGTTACATTCAAAAGCTGTCTGGGAACTTATGTTAACACTTTTAGCCAATTGTAACAACTCAAGAACTGTGGCAGAAGTAATTGAGAACGAGATCAATTGTCACCGACTGGAAATGTCAAAATCTGATCCTGACATGTTTGTAGCTGATTTCTGCCTGATTGTTTCATGTGTTTGCTCACCTTGCCTGAGTCAGGTGTCACTGGCCTCAGGAGACGCTAACGGCCTGGTGTCATTAGGCATTGTCTTTGACAAGAGATTATCAAGGTCTTCTATCCTCATGCTAATCTTTCGCCAGGACTTATCGTGCCACGCTATGGTATTATATAATCTGTTGTGAGTTCCTGACAGTGGGTTTGTAGTCATATACGCGGCCCCCTGGGGTCGAGCCGATATTTGCACCTGCCATTGATGTCATGGTTCCTTTTGTCAGCGATTATCTGTATTAACTCTCTGGGGACTAGAGATTATCTTTCAGAAACGAATTTAGATTAAGGAGACGAAAGTTTGATAACCACGGGGAATTGTGCTGTCCTACTTGGTTATTGCAATCATTGAACCAGTGCTAAACCTTCTTCAGGTTTCTGTCATCTTTGGTGACTAAAGAGATTGTCCATGGCAAAGTACATCAGCCGTAATGAAATTTATCAAGGGTTTTTATCAAGAAACTGGTGTGACATCACAACTTCATTTTGTTTCTCAATTATTGTAGCCAATAAACCTAGACAATTTTCACATCATTTCAGCGAAATATATCTGGTCTTCCTGTTCCATCATCTCTGTTGAGGAACTGAGCAACATTGCCATCAAATTTGTGTTAGAACTTCCAATCAATCTATATGGTTACAAAAGTATCTCTCAGATCTCAAAGTGTTAATCCAAAGACGCCATGGCCAGCTACCTGGGGCGACTGCTATTGATACTTCAGCCGACATTGTCAATATTTTCTGTCCTCACTGACCAGCTCATCAGCTGTTGTCAGCGCCATCATTTGTAATCTGCCGCCGAACAAAGCGACCGTGAATCTCGATTGTTCTACTAATGGTCACAAGATCTAATGATTCATATCCACCGAAGTGAACGGGACCGCATTTAAAACCTACCAGAGATGCTTACAGAGCCAGCGGAGCTTGTGATGTCCACGCGATCATTTTATATTCCCCATTAGACAGTGAATTTTTAAGGTGATTTGCGTGCAGTGAAAAATGGACATGGGAATATAGTTGTGTTATCATTGTGTCATACCTTGGCGTGTTGCAAGAGATTTACTCATCTTTAGCACTTTTTTTGGCTTGGGCTGCTAAGTACCATTCCACGATAATCTCTCTTTTTGTAGCGGGTTTGGATTGGATCCAGGGACTACACGAACCTTGGCTTTTTCCATCTCGAGGTGTACTTCCAGAGAACCACAATGGTTTGATGTAAAAAAAAAAAAAAATGGTTTGATGCATTGTATCACAAAACCATTCGTATATAGGGCACATGTTGTGCTTAATAAATGACTTTGGACTCATTTAATAGGGTTTTGTTTCCCTCCATGCATTCAAGAAGTGAAGACGTATCACCGATTGAATAAAACATGCCAACACATCACCAGAATCGACCAGTAATCCGTATCTTCTGTTATCGGAAAATCCTACAATTGCATGACAATCCATCAGTGACATGGTTCATCAGTCAACAATGACCATTCACTATCACACAATGAGAAAAATGGCGAGAAAATTGCGTCATTGTCGTGAAATGAGATGACCTCATAGCGATTTGGCCGCGATAGAAACGGTTAGATGACTGACAAGATTAGAATGACACTTATAGCCAAAAGAGATGTTGCAAATGGTTCCTTTTAATGAGACCTCAGGGAGGATGATGTAATTGGAAGTTAAGCTTGCACCAATTACCCTCAGAATCATTCAAATGATCCTTGCCCTATTTTGTCTGAACGAAATTATCGTGGTGGTTAACATGGTTTTTGATGGTTTTTGATGGCAGTTAGCCGTCATGGTACAATTTATGAGGTGATCTCATCTATCAATTTGCTGATAATAACCGATACATTGTCTCTCACTCTTGATGGCTTATACTATCTGGTTACTCTTAAGTAAGTAAGTAGAACTACAAAATTGACCCCATGAATAAATTGGTAGTCCTTTATACGACAGTTATTTGATTTCTTCACAATGAGCTTGGAGATAAGAAGGTTATGAACCCATTGACTCTGCTCAATGTAACTAAGAAATGAGTTGATAAACATCCCAAAATGGTCAAAATTACACCGTGTACAACACAAAGGGTTAAATCACTGGACAGATTGATTGTTTCCATCAATAACAATAGAGGAAAAGTTTGCATTTTGCAGGCAGGTTCTTTCCTGATTGCTTGTTCTTTCGATATACAGGTCCCCTGTCAGTATTACTCATGCCATCTCATGGAATGCACAGATCAGAATTGTTGATCAATATGTTTCGGAATGATTATAATTAATAATTCATGTAAGGATTCGTTCGTTAACAATTCGCTCGTTAAGTGAATCATCGAGTGATTCAGCGTGTATCAGCTTTATTCTATTATTTACTGAAGTATGGCCTCTTCTGAAGGTGCGAGACCTTACAAGTGAATGGGAAGGGCTCTAAGTCTTGCATCAATGCAGTGACTTCAGTGGGGTTCCTGTGAATGCTCACTGCTTTGCCTTAGTTTCAAACTGAGACATTGGAGTGGCGTCTGATGGTCAACAGGCCTACCACTGTAGCTGCTTATATTGTTATGCTGTCAGACAATGATGTTTTATTGTGTACATGGGAGCATCCATATCAACTGTCTGATAACAGGTCTTTTGTACTAGGTTTGGTGAAATGTAAACTGGGTTTGGTTCAAATGGTGATATCTGCCATTTTCAAAAACACAAATTGTCACGCCTACTTATGACTTGGTTTATCAGTGTCTATACTTTAGTGTCACTGTATCTGTAACCTCAGCAGTGTTCCAATCCTTCCCTTTCTCTAGCTGCACCCTCATGAGTAAGGTGTGGCCAAGAGGTTTCAGCCAAGGATATCAAGGGAAAGGGACCAATGTGAATCATTCTCAGAAGGACACTTGATAGTCTTAAGGATGCAAGATTTGTCATCAGACAAAACGCATTTTGGGATGTTATATGGGTTTGCAGATGTGTTCAATCAGAAAGAGGCACCTATTCTGTCGACTCATTCTGCCCTCTCAAAGAGGTTTTGATGAATGTACTCCACTCTTGTTTGGAAAGACCTTATAGTGGTTGAAAGCTTGAGTCTGATGAAATGTACTGAAGCACATGTCACATAATACATTCCCAATAGGATGATTGCCAGTTCTTCCATGTCTTCCTTATTGATTGACACTTTAGGGGTTAATTGATCCTGTGATTTATATTAAGGCGAGTAACCCGAATCAGGCGACCAGTCACCTAATCGCCTAATCACATTGTCAGGGTATTAGATATCATAGAGCACAGGGTGAATACATTTAGCCCCGGGCAGTTATGAGGGATGGTGACCTTGTCGGCTTAGGGTGTGTAGCGTAGGGGTCTTTGTCAATGACGTGCCACTGACACGCCAATGACGTGATTTATGGGTGCTCAATTGCGACTTGGACTGTGACCACTACGTGTAAAAGATTAAACTTTTTCAGATGGAGGGGATAAACTTGTGTGTACTGGGTCATTCCCGACAATCCAGAAAGTCCTTCGTGTGACCTGCCACCTCTCATAACCATAGGAATCTCCGAGATTAATCTCAGAGGATTCCATTATGCTTCACAATGGAGATGGAAGTGTCATCTTGTGCAAGGGTTCAGTTTCCTTTTGTGCCACTGAATAGCGGCGTGAATCAACCAAATGACTCACATTCCTGCTCATGCGGTCCATGAAAGACGAGAGCATCAATTTAACTGTTACAATTAACTGTGTTTTGTTTCAAGGTTTAAGAGGATTTGCGATAACTGCACCCGTGTGACATGTGTCATGACATGCGTCAGGGTTCTATGATTGTAAATTTTAACTAGATTTTCAATAAGTGTTGGTGTCCCAAGATGCTATTTAAATAAGAAAAAGTCTGTTTCTTTTAAAAAATTCTTTATTGTTGAACATCCAAGGATGAAACATGGCAACCTTGAATGTCCTGTAGGAGGAAACCCGAGTACCGGGAGAAAACCTACGCAATCGGAGGGAGTCATCAACTCCATCACACAATCTAAGTGACAAGTGTGACAGGCGCTATTGTGTCTGAAGACTTCATACAATGTGTACATTACATCAGTGGTTCGTCAATGCAGTTGCTGCGCCTCTCCGAAAGCCCAAAAAGGAGGAGAACTACGAGACAGAAGCGCAATCCCTTTTAACATGTTCAACTCCTGTACATGATGTAACTAAGACACACTAACAAGTGTCCCAGATATATACAATGCTTAATTGAGATCTGACACTGAGAGCCCCACAACAAAAGTGAGCCAGCACTTAACCTTATAAATGTTCATTTCAAGTTTTATCCATGCATTATAGTCATTGTATTCAATCCTATTGTTTGAGCCTTCAGTTCAGCCATGTAAGCTTACAATAGGTTCAGTCAGTGCTATCAATTGGTTCAGGACCCAATTTAAATAACAAAAGAACCACATTTAACATGGCCACTGGACTGCATGAGCCACGCTGGTGATTTGCATGACAAAAGGAGCACCTCTGACATGCTATTTGCATGACAAAAGAGGTGACCTTGACATAGCAAAGACTAAAAGTTGGTTTGCCAAGTTTTCTGACAAGTTGGGAGTCTCGATCTCATTTAGACATTTTACAAAACATTAATTTTACATACATCATTTACAAATCAATGCATACAGGACAAAAGTTAAAGATGTCAGAAAGTTGACGTCTTTAAATATCAATTTGCTCGACTCAATCAGTACCATGTCCAATTCAGAAATTTTCTTTACAAGGATTTTTTCGTAACCTGCAGAACATGATAATGCTCTTGCAATGAAATCCCTTTCTGAATCCAAATAAGGAAAAGACTGAGCTTTATTCCTGTAAAACCACAAGTGCATGATCAGGAACTAGTCTTGTCTGTCAAATTCAGGCTCTGGTGACTTTCAATAAAACAGTGAGATGTTCAAGTTTACTGTTTTAATTGTGTGAAGATGTTTGGTATTTGATAACAATTTTTTGGTACCTTCGTAATCAGATACTGAGCAACTGACTACAGAAACTAGTGTGATAAAGGGTCCAGGGCATCAGAGCCCTGGGGAATTCAAATGTCAGTGGATTCTGTGGTACTGAAGAGATCGAGCGACATCATAAGGCCTACTGGTCCATCAGACACATGTGTTATTGTTGCTTCCTGGGGTCTGAGAAACAACAACACATCAACCCCATGTCAAAAATGATGGACATAACCAATGAAATATCTGATGAATTTGGTGATTTTTTAAGCAGAAAAATCAGTTTTGCTTTAAAACTTTCTTTCAATCGATTATGCTTGAAAACACCTTTCAATCAGATATTTCGATAAAACACCAATCAAGGAAGCCTATGATGACAAAAATCAAACTGTTATCAAACTGCCACTTGATGGCAACTTGGGATGTGCTGGTTAACGACATCCTTCTCCCTCCTGTGGGATGCTTCACCATGCTGAAAAGAACCAGATAACATTCATTTATGGTTGTTGGTGCACATGCATGCTCCAGTTAAGGCGATTTTTGCACGAGCAATACAATTTTTCCTTATTTTGGACAATTTAGTTATTGGAACTACTACAGCAGAGTGATAGGTGACTGGGCAGCCAACAGCTTGTTTATGATACTCTTAATAATGCCGTTGTTCCTTTAAGCTCATTTTACAATGTTTTTCATTATTCACAATATCTTAATCAGGTCGGACTACTCCTAAGCAAGGACATTTGAAAAATTGAAATTAATCTGTTCATATTACCATGTGGCGGTATCCTTCCGAAGGTAAGAGATGGGCTGTCTTCGTGATGGCTGGTGGATATCATGCTGGGCTCTATGTTCATAGCTTTCCTCAAGTTCAGAAAGTCTCTCTGCAGGATTGTCACTATAAAGTCTATTAGAATGACACACAGTTTATTGAGTGTCCACTCCATACACAGAGCAAAAACGTTCCTTCCGAATCTTAGCGAAGGTTCTGCTTGAATCGTCAAGGTATCATTTCCTGAAGTGCGGTTAGTTACTCCAGCATCATTGATATCCCTTAGTGCCACCATTTGATCCACTGAATCTACCCGACTCTTCATCATCTGCCTTCATCTGAGCATGACTAAAAAGAAAATATCAAGGCCAATCCATTGTTTTACCATGATTATAAGGACTACAGCCAGGGCCTTTCATGATGTTGAATCAACACCGCAACCGGAGCATTTTCGACTGGTAACCCATTATGCACCTATGTGGAGAAAGGCATGGAGGGCAAAGAGACCTGAGAGTCACTGGTCAATAGTGGGGTATGAAACGGGGGTTTTGTGATGGCTTGTCAGAGACCTGAGCCACACCACCTATGGCTCCTTAATTTTTGACATCACAGTTTGTGTCTAGGTGTCTGTAGCGTTGCAAAGACGATACCTAATGGAAAAGCTAGAAGCACTTCTATCTTCAGTGTCATCAGGCACAGTACATATGGAAAACCTATTCAACAGTACACCTTGTAAATACTTTTTGGTGTAAATACATCAGGGGGTGTTCACTCATGCACTGAAATGGTATCAAAACTGGTTTCACCCGTTACCGTGTATACGTTGAAATCCTTCGTCATCCAACGTCTGCCAGAAAGGTCTCCATGAAGGTTGATTAAATCGTCTATACGAATTGTAGATCGTGGTTCAACATATTTTGCAATGCATCTTTCTATCAAGACATACCAACCACGATGCTCACCCTGTAGTCTGCAGCATCATCTTTAGTCTCTTTGGGGTCACTTGTATCCCTTGTCCATTGTATCCCTTGTCCCTTACATCCCTGGTGTATCCCTTGTCCCTTGCATCCTTTGTCCATCCATCTTGCCTGGTGACCTGAAATTTAAACGAGTTGAAAAAGAATATTATTTTTTGTTGAGGGGCTTACCTAATCTTTCAATATGCCTTACTGCATCTTTTGACCAAATTACTAAAGGAGGGAATATGAAGATTAGATTGATAGTTTCTTTTGAAATTAATTTGACATATTTTGCAATGCATCTTTCTATCAAGACATACAGCCCACGATGATCACCCTGTAGTCTGCAGCATCATCTTTAGTCTCTTTGGGGTCCCTTGTGTCCCTTGTCCCTTGTATCCCTTGTCCCTTGCATCCCTGGTGTATCCCTTGTCCCTTGCATCCTTCGTCCATCCATCTTGCCTGGTGACCTGAAATTTAAAAGAGCTGAAAAAGAATATTTTTTTTTGTTGAGGTGCATATCTAATCTTTTAATATGTCTTACTGCATCTTTTGACCAAATTACTAAAGGAGGGAATGAAGATTAGATTGATAGCTTCTTTTGAAGTTAATTTGACATCTTTTACAATGCATCTTTCAAACAAGATATACAACCCATGATGATCACCCTGTAGTCTGCAGCATCATCTTTTTACTCTTTGGGGTCCCTTGTATCCCTTGTCCCTTGCATCCCTGGTGTATCCCTTGTCCCTTGAATCTTGCCTGGTGATCTGGAATTGAAACGAAGTGAAAAAAAAAAAAAAAATTTGTTGAGGGGCTTATCTAATCCTTCAATATGTCTTACTGCATCTTTTGACCAAATTACTAAAGGAGGGAATATGAAGATTAGATTAATAGCTTCTTTTGAAGTTAATTCGACTTTTTTTGCAATGCATCTTTCTATCAAGACATACCACCCACGATCATCACCCTGTAGTCTGCAGCATCATCTTTAGTCTCTTTGGGGTCCCTTGTGTCCCTTGTCCATTGCATCCCTTGTCCCTTGCATCCCTGGTGTATCCCTTGTCCCTTGCATCCTTTGTCCATCCATCTTGCCTGGTGACCTGAAATTTAAAAGAGCTGAAAAAGAATATTTTTTTTGTTGAGGTGCATATCTAATCTTTTAATATGTCTTACTGCATCTTTTGACCAAATTACTAAAGGAGGGAATGAAGATTAGATAGATAGCTTATTTTGAAGTTGTTTCAACATATCTTAAAGACTTTAATCAAGACATAGGTAAGAGGACTAAGTTATGCTTACCCCGTTTGGCTCCAACATTGGCTGCAACACTGTGTTCCTGGGGTCCAATGGCTCCTGAGGTCCTGGGGTCCAATGGCTCCTGAAGTCCTGGGTTACAATGGCTCCTGAAGTCCTGGGTTACAATGGCTCCTGAGGTCCTGGGGTACAATGGCTACTGAGGTCCTGGGGTCCAATGGCTCCTAAGATCCTGGGGTCCTTGGCTGACGAGCTGAAGGCCGGCTCTCCTTCTCCGTCTTGTCGATTTTAGGGGCAATGTCAGCTTTGTGAAGCACAAGGAGGTCAAGAACACTGTTGTTATCCAAAGAACCCAATGTCTTTGTCATTAGTACTAAACTGGTTTAGCACAAGTACCACACGGACACGCCTGACATTTCATCCGACGAAATTCCGCAGGCTAACAACAGGCCTTCGACCCCAGTCATTCCATCACCCTCGAGATCAGGTAGGGGGACGCCGGCCGGCTATTGCATACTATGTTAACATCGTACGACTTATCCCATCAACACTCTAAAACGGGTGATATTGTGAATGACCAGCGACACACTGAACCTTGTTCCCATCAATCAACCACGATGACTCAAGGGGAATCTATCATCGTCATTGGTCACCTGGCCTGGCCTGGACAACTGAAAGCTGAATAGGTTAAAATAGATGATAAGCAGGAAAATAGCAACTATAATAGCTAGCTAACTACGATAACTATACTCTAACAACTAGAATAACAAGAATATCTACCATACTAGCAAAACACTGACTAGTCACACTTCTCAATCAGCAGAGCCCCCTTTCACCCCCCCCCCCCCCCTGTGACCTCCCGCACCCATCTTGCACACAACCTCACACACACTCACACAAACTATAATACGGTACAGTGGTTCCGCTTTTTGAACATCCACTCACACGATTTGCCTTTAGGGGCATCACTGTCAATCTATGGTATTATATGACATGAAATATGACACGATATAGCCACAGCTTTATTGTCCATTTTATTGTTCTAGATGTTAGATTTTTTAGATTTTTATAATTCGATTTGCAAAATAATCGAGTTAAAAGTTAAAAGACCTTGCTATCTTCAAATTGAGGTATACAAACTGGGGATAAAAGTAAATCGTGTTTTTTTATTTGTATTACTTGTACCAAAATAAAACTTTTTTATGTGATTACTTTATTCTGATTACTCACTGATACGGCTTGGTACATAGCACAACAAGTGTTTGATATTAATTCTCATTGTCATAATTTTATTTGCCTTGGGACCCAGCTGAAGTCATTTTCTAAAGTTATTTTACCAAAAATAACAATGATTTGACAGTGGCACCGAAGCAATTCGTGTGAGTCGCACCCTGATGATATACCTACCCTTCATCTTGCAGATCAAATGAGAGGAGCCTCAGTTGCAATTGGGGACACCCCTGTGGCACCTATAATGATAAATTGGCACTTATACATAATTACAGAAATTCTGCTACTGGTGATGAAATTCATGTCGAAAAAGAGCATGAAGAGGGATATTTTCTCCCTATTCTGCTGTGTGAACAAGATATATTAGAAAATCATTCCGTTTCCTCAGGTTCACTGAACACGTACAATTCAGTGATGATGAATATGAATGCCGCAGCTTTACAGGTGACCTTAGGGTTTGTTAAACCTTTTAAAAGAGGTTTTTTCTAGAGCCTACAGGTGACCTTAGGTTGTTAAACGTTTTAAAAGAGGTTTTCTCTAGAGTACAGGTGACCTTAGGTTTGTTAAACCTTTTAAAAGAGGTTTTCTCTAGAGGTATGGACCATGGTTCAGATCAGAGAGCCAGAGGTGCAGGAGTTATTTTGCACATGTGCTCCCAGTTCTGCAGTATCTCTGCCATTTGACATTGGCCCTTGTACTAATCTGGTGAGTTGTTACCTTACTACATAGCCTTCATCTCGAAAAGCGAACAAGAACGTTCGGTTATTTTCCACTCGAGGTTTGTTGTATCTGTAATGATAAATTTGGCACAAATGTATAACAACCATTAGGTCAAGAAATTCGTGCCTAAAAATGATGGATAAAACAAATTTCTTAAGGATAGCATTTTGTCAGTCCCGAGGGTTTTCTTATTCTATTGTATATTCTATTGATTTTACTGATACTTAGTTTTCTTGTCACCAAAACAACACCAAAACAACACCAAAACAACACCAAACTATTTATAACTCAAGAGATAATGGACTCATCGATCCCATTGCACCAGCGCTAACATCGATACCATTAATCACAATCAGATAGAGCTAAATTAGCTTCCGATCATTCTACCCTGATATCTTGTTTCTTCCCAGGTGATTTTATCGTATTTTGATACCAATCGTGAGACAACCCTAGAATGTCTTTTGTTCACCTTCAACGAAAATTAATAACTGTTTTGTCGAGGAGTTTAACAAGTTTCAAGTAGGACTATAATAGCAAGTTATTTATCTTTATGAATTACTTACTTGCTTCTTTAGATTTGAACATTACCCAAGTCACAGAAGACCTTAAACTTTATAACCAGAATGCCATTACCGAAGTGTTTTTATTTTACTCTATTTTTTGTTGTCTTCTGATTAAACTTTTAACACTGTTAGAGACAGCTTAGGTGATAATTGAGACAAGCATAGCTTTGAAGTGTTGTCACTACACAAGATCAAACAGATTAATTGGAAATTAAATATGGTTTGCTGGCAATATCGGCTGTCATATATATGAACTTCGTTCAGTTAAACTTCTGGTTTCCATGACAACGGTTTTAATGAAGGGCCTTATCTGTGTATCTTTGTAATTTGGAAGTGTGCTCCCATGTAATTTGATTTTCTGAAAAGTCACATTGTGGAGTCTGGAGATTTTAACCCAATATACACGTAGGCTCATTTTCCTTTTTGTTTTCTTTTAATCTTGTCTTTATAGGTAGGCACTAGTTGTTCCGACATTTCCCCCAAGGTTTGGTGATTTATACACGAAGTCAATTAATCGTGGTTTGACCTCAGTCAAAGTCATGGCTGTGGAGAGGTCAGGAGGGTCGGGGTTTGACAAAGCCAACAAACCTGGGAGTCAAACTCAGCATTTCTTTGACACACCCTGTACAATCTGTTGCTATTTGCATACCTATGTTTGCATTTTCTTAAATGATATTGTTCATATTGCAAAGAATCGGGAAAAGAAACCTCCTCATGATCAGTTGATGATGAATCATGCAACTTGAACGATGCTCACGATAGTCCCATTTAACAAAAACAGACTAATTAAAGTGAAAGTAATTAATGATGCAGGAAATTAAGATGTGATGGAGAGGGCCACTAAAGCAATGATTGAAGACTTGATGGCTCTTCAAGGCGTTGTCATCAGATATGTTAGAAATGTTGTGAGTCTTTCAAATTGTATTGGCCAAGAATGTTTTCGCAATATTTGACATAATTTGTTGTACAAACTCTGTTATATTTTTTAACTCATCAACCTCAAGTTATTTTCATCTTGGGGAGCCAAATTATCTCTTTTTGCCTTTATTGGCCGTCAAAGTGCAAAATATGTTATGTTTTTCATCTCATGATATCTGACATCAGGACAGTAATGAAATTGCTTCGTGACATTGTCCTGTGTACATAAAGATATCATGATATACTTGCCCTGACATAGTCCATCAGCCATGTTGTCAGACATTTATCATACTAATATACCTTGGCTTCATTATGATACCATTACAACAGCAGACGCTCATTAATCTCATGGTTAACCAAGCGTTATATTAGAAAGTAGACAGCAACACTATTGCGTGTTTGTTTGGGAGGTTGCAAATTGATGTAGTATTTTGTGTGGAATAATCTGGGCCAAGCAAAATCATGGGATGTCCTCGTCGCTTCCCCAAATGATATCCTACAATCGACAAGGGACCAGACATTATACAACAGAATTACCCGCCATATCCATCACTACATGCTATCGAGTTGTACTGAAGCAAAGGAGTCATGCGAACTACACAGTATTGAGTGCTAAGACATCCGTGACGAGTATCTTTGGTCAGAAATGTTTCATCATCACTCTGTTTGTGCCATCTCACCAAGACAAGTAAAGTGAAATGTTCAAGGCCACACCCTTATTAATAATTTCACCACAATTACCGGTTCAGCGTCATCAATTAGTTTGGTGGCCAGCCAAGCGTTATATTAGAAAATCATGATGCAGAACATATCATAAAACATCTTCATTGATTGATGGAACATCCCGTTGTGGTTGTATAAAATGGACTCTTTTGATGGTTAATTACCTGCGGTTTATTAAAGACATGCTGTCGTGGGATGATCTGGAATGTCTTAAAGGGTAACTCGTGTCAAATTTCACCATATTAAGTTTTAGCTGTTTTTGACAAATGACTACGTCACTTTCTCATAAATCGGTAAGGTTTTCGAATCGAAATGCACATTTTCTAGAAATTGATGGTTTAATCCCACCCGGACGGCTCGCTTCGATGCCGTTTTCGTTGATGACGTCACAACATGAACATTTTCGCGGTCGTGGTGGTTTACATTCAGCGATTTTATAATAAATCTGATCAAAAATGGAAAATTTGAGCTTCACATTTGTGATCAACAATTAAAAACGGACGTATTTCCGCAAAGTTGTAAATCACATCATAGTATCACTTTAAAGATGCAGTCATGGCACAAGTCTTTATTATTTTCCAAGAACCTTTACCTTTCGTAAGTCAGTTTTGAGGCATAATGGAATATATAAGGGTCTTACCGTGTGTCAACTGTATACCGATCTCACTGAGAGACTGAATTTGTCTCTGGACTGTGGGGAATCTTCCCAAAAGACTCAATTTGTCTCTGGACCGTGCGTTAGCTGTATACCTGTATGACCAACATCAAATTTGTCTCTAGACACTGCTTCAACCATAGAGCGATTTCACCAAGACTTAATTTGATTCTGCATGGTATATCAGTACAAATGACTTTATTCAAAAATATGAAATACCAAATCAAAATATCAAAATATCACTTACATCGCAGCACATACAACTGCTCCTCATCGAACACCCAGCTCCTCCACCTCCAAAATCTTATCTGCTCTGCCCTGCTCTGCACTGCACTTGACACAAACACTCCGCCCTATTACCTAACACCCAGTTTTTTACAAATTCTTGTCCCCAGGTAAACACCCAATGTAATGTACAGTGCTTGTTATGGACTCAATGTCTCATATGGCCTGGATACTAGTATAGGCCTTGGTCAATTTCAAATAGGCCTTGTGTCCAGGTGGGAAGTGAAATTAAACCATGCTATGCAATCGACATGTTGTTACACTTCCACCTGAATACGAGGCTTTGTTCGTAAACAAGGGTATGATCTAAACTGGGGGATTCAAACAAAAAAAGGATTACTAGGCCTACTATACAAAGGATTAAAGCATTGTATTCATTTGAGAGATTATTTAAAGGGATGCACATGTTCGGTTTATTCAAAAGGACAGTCAGAGCCCATTTAAAGGGATCACACTTGAATGATTTATTTATAGTCATTGCCTTTTAAAGGGACCGCACAGAACAGGGCCGTTTTTAGCATGTGGGGGGCAGACATTTCAGAAAAACATGTTGTTATGCAGATTTGAGCCCTTTTGTTGTGAAAAGCGGTGACCTGCCCCCCCCCCCTGCTCATCGAGAGGCTACTGCCTTCCCCATGACTTGAAAGTTAAATACGACCCTGCATTGATGGAGAATGGGGGTAAATTGTTACACAGCCCCCTTGGGAGTTACCTTCTTGTGCGGCTGTTGCTTTTTGACAAGAACTACTGGTAATTACTAATACAATGAATACTGACACTCCTGGTCTGTCACATCAGCTTGCTCCAGATTTGTGATTTGAGCCAAAGCCCAACACTGTGGCTGAGCAGTCCAAGGATATTGATTGTAAACTGAAACTTCTTTGTACTTGTATATCCATTTGAAAACTGACTCTAACCTTGAACTTAGTTCATTTTACTCTGCTAGTGCATTTATTGATAGCTGTGAACAAGTTTTCATGGCAAATAATTCAACTGTTTGCAAAGTTGTAATCTTTCAAAAGAGTTACTTCGACAGCAATAATTTGTCGTTTCTGAGTCATTCAACAGGAAATGATACTTGACAGCAGCAGTATGTTTGCTACAGAAGGACATGAGGTGAGAATTGAAATTGTGTTGCTTTTACTATAAATTTGCGTATTGGACTTACCCTATTTGAACAAGAAGAAAAACCTTACTCATATTGTATTTGCACAAGAAGAGATGCCCAACAAGAAGCAATTAAGCTTTTGACCGATACGCACTCCGGCCAAACTGTCAGCCCTCCAGTCGGTCATGAACGTCTGACAAGCATACAGTCAAGGGTAATAGACGGCTGATATGATGCCAATACTTTCATGTCGTCCTGTCAGTCAGAGCCCCGATGGGCTCATCCACCAGTCTACAGATTCTAATGGGAGATGAGATTTACTCCTGATGTACACTGATCAAGGACACTGACTGCTTTGTTGCTCTCCATCTGGGCTGTAAGATTGAGACTAAACAGTTGAAAAACAATGGCCTTTTATGACTTAAAGGGTGTTGAAAATCTTGTTTTTTTTGGCAACTGTACAATCTTTTGTCATGAGGCAACGATTCAGGAGGCAATGGGAAGTGATGTTGATTTCTAAATCCTATCTCTTTGTTGCTGAGCAAAGCTTAGGCGCACACCTTTCCATTAACCCATATCATCATTAACATCCTCCTCCTCCTCCTCCTCCTCATCATCATCATCATCATCATCATAGATGGCGTCATGGTCCATACTTGGCCCTTACAGGAAAGGAGTTACTTGTGAATTGGTTTTGAGAACTTCTTTTAAACTGTCCGCCTGCATTAGGTTGTGTTCATTCGAATTTACCAATTCACATCAGTTAGATATCCCTGATCTAATCACTGCAACCAACAATGCAACCAATCTCACTTAACTTGATACCCTTAACTTAATTCATTGTGACTTTTAACGTGCTAAGCTTTAGCCATCCTTAATTGCCCAGAACAGAAATCGATTTGGCGGTTGGCAATTACCCACTCAGGCTGCAGTACAAATTGTCCAAAACAAACGAGTTTGGTGTCCATCGGAATGTGACTCTTTTCCAATCAGGGTTGGCTAACAAACCAGAAAATCCCATTACTTTATCACATCTATTGTCTTATGAATCATAAAATAATGTGCCAGACCGAAACAATAGTCTGAACCCCTGACCACTGATGGCAAGATTGACCAACCAGTTCTCATATCATATTCGATCTTTGACCACTATCGCTTTGCAAGCAGTGAATCATAAAAAGTGTCGGGGAAAGGATGTTGACCAAGCTAGAAAGTAGATGCTTTACTCTTGTGTGCTGCTGTTGACAACCCTATCACTTTACTTGGTCACTGGCCATAAAGAATATTGTCGTCCATCTTCTCATAGACGAGAAAAAAGCAACCAGGAAAACTGCAGCGATTGTTGACCATTCTCTCTGATCTCCACCTCGTTCCAACTGCACAGTCAGAGAGAATGATAGAGTGATCTTTGCAGTAGAAATGACCACAAGTAAATTTCGAGATAGTCTTTGTTCAGCAAGCGATTGCTCATCTCAGAGTGTTTGGGGTGAATGATATTGTGCAGAATGGAAGTAACATCATTAAGATGATTTGTGTACAAAGTGAGCAACTGCTGTCTCTTGCTGTAGAACTATTTGAAAGACCACATAATGGGTGATATGAATAAAGACTAGCAAATGCTTTTATCTAAAACTCCATGTACATTTACACTGGGCCTTTCTGTACAAAACTGAAGTAAAAGCAATTGCTAGACTTTATTCATATCACCCATTGTCGTCTGCTTATGTCTTAGCTTTACACTTATGGTCCAAAAATAAAACACAGAGCATGTACCTCATATTATTGAAAAAACAAATATGTACCATGAGCATCATCTATTTGATCAGATATTTGGTCATACGATAGTATGTCATAACCATCTGCCAATGAGAGTTTTTGCATGGTTGTGACCCAACTGTAGGTGAAGTTGGCTCAACTTCCAGGATTAAAGGCGTGGGTTCTTCAATGATTGTTGATCTGTATGATAAAGTGTATGCCTGCATTAGCCCACATTTGGTCCTGACAGTAGATAATTGCCCACCACGACCTGTTGCCTGACTACGAGAAAGACCATTTTTAAATGCGCTCACCCAGGAATGATCTAGCATCTTTGATTAGCTGATACGTGACTGCTCAGCTACTTGGATATAAGATCAACCCACTCAATCCTTGGATGGTAGCTAGGGTTATGTTGGAATGGGACTCTTCTTATAGGAAAGTCACAGAATAGTGTCGTTTTTAAGAAATTTTCAGTACATTTTCTCGGGCTGTGAATATGTAAAAGTTGGCTAAAATGCCAGTCGTGTAAAATCCCATTTAAAGTGTTGTTGAAAGATGGTATCTTTTGGTGGTACGATTTACAGCTGATTCTGTGTTTGCAGTTCATGCTAAATTGAATGAATATTCATTGCTCATTACCAAAATGTAGTTTAACATCAATTTAATCAAGCGAGAATAAGTGCATTTGAAAAATCGATGTTGTTCAATCTGGATTCTGTATCTGCCGTTCTTTGGTCCCATCTGTTAATTGGCGAAAGAAACGTCTATCTTTTTAAAGCCCTTGAATTTCAAATGTATTTTACTCATGTTGGACCGAATGTGTAACGAGTAAAATGCAAATGTGCTTCATCAAGTAAACCATTGCCTCTCGAACTACCATGCAATCTCGTTTAAACTTTGCTGTTATATTCCCTTAATTGAAATGAATTTGATGCCTTGTTGCTGAGTGGGCTACTTGCCGGGGGCGCGGCACGCTAACGACTCCATTGACTTCTTATGAAGCTGCTTATGTCTTCTTCTTCATCAAGCCTGCTTGTAACAGCCTCCTTCAGACTGCTGCCTCTGGGAAAGAGCGAAATTTCGATGTGCCGGATCGATCTAAAGAGTTCAAGTTCTGTCAGCGGAGGCTCTTATGGTGTTCAGTTTCGTTTATTTAGGGGAAGTGTTATATTACTATTTGATTGAACTGGTACATTTTCAGTGATAAAAATCAAATGGAAATGCACTTGGTACATATTTTATCGAATAACTGCTATTAGTGAAGAATGATAACGATGATAGAACCACTTGTTGGCAATATAAATATAGGCAATGTTGTAAACAGAACCGAGGTCCCCCCAAGGACCAGTGGCAAGGACATTATTACCAAGCTGTCGACTGTCCAGTCAAACTCCACTCTGCGAGTGTAGATCCCATCCTCCAACTCACATGAAATTCAAAAATTTAAAATCTGATTGAATTATCACGCTGTTCCATTTAAATCCCAATCTTTGTGTAGGTTATAGTGCATTGACAACTGATCTTTGCGTCATCGCATTTCTCCCCAACCGAACTTCAATTTACTAACTGTCCCATCCAGTAGCAGTGACATTGCTATGTCGCTACCGGTATATAAAGTCATAGCAACAATGCCTTACCACAGATTCATAAACCGGATACATACGACCATGAAACCATGTGAACTGTCATATAAATGTGTTTCCTGTGTAATGTTGTACATGGTCATCAATAATAACCAGTGGTGGTGTATCGCAGGATGATTATCGTTCCAGGTTGGTGTTCTGTTGCGACGAGGCAGTCAGCTGACCATAATAATCCAGTCAGTAGTTACTTATTTTCATGCATCTTGCGGTGTCATTTATGAGATGTGAGACATATATTTGTGTCTGATTCGGAGACAGGTTTCTTAAATGAGGGTAGATATGCCTCTTTGCACATTTTGAAATTGTGAGACCTGCAAATCTTACCCTTAATCATATCTCAAACCTTCTTTGACATTACTGGGGATAGAAAGACTCATATTGACTTACAAAGCTTTGGTACACTAGCTCATGTATAGGAAATGGTTTTTGTCTATCATGTCTATTTGAAGTGTCCATTTCACATGGGGTCCTCAGATGGGAACAACCTTATTTCTACTCACTGTCAATTCTGTTTCACAAAGCCTAGCTGATATTGTTTCTCGTAATCATCTTGGACCTCACCTCACCTCGCAACAATATCATATCGTACAAAAATCCGTGTGATTCCTTTATGGTAATCAGCAATTTCTTATCATCGAGTTTGTAACCTTCCATCTGACACAGAGCAAACATCAGACACCCTATGAATAAGAAATGAAAGCTAAATAGCCATTCCCGTCTTTCTCATTGTGGCTGGTGTTGTGTCTGGGTCTGGACCAGCCTTGCTGTCACACTTGGTATCAGACCCGAACAGTGTGTAATTGACAATAAATGGAACCTGTTGGGAATGGTTATAACAGCTTCATTACTGGCTTAATAGCTTTCTCCTTGTCTGCGATATATCAGGGGAGTGTTATGTCGAAAATCTGGCAAGCTAATCTCACCTTAACACTTTCAGGACAAAGTTACCAAAATCCAACTCAGAGAAACCTCTTAAATCATTTAAGCTCTGGCTTTCAGTGCATTGTTGTTGAGCCTATGAGATATGATTGAAGTGCTAGCCATTGCTGAGAGAAAACTAATGAAATCTCTACAAAAACATCCGGACGATATGATCTACTGATGAAATCCAAAATGTAAGACCTGTTTTATGAAGCCCACAATTCTTATGAATTGACCCTGCCCGTAAATCCTGAATCAACGTGGTGAATGAAAGTCATAAGTTCTCTTGGATTGACCATAACATCATCTACTGAATGAACTTTACCTCTCCTTGAAGAATGGCCCGAGGTCCTCCAGCATCCTACATCACGGTCCAACAGATAAACCAAGAGATAATCAGTAAATCGCCACTAAGAAACAGAGTCAATCACTCCAGTTACGCCAACCACTCAACTCACGGAATGTGATTACGCCGCCCTGGATATAGGGTCGAGTTAGGTGGAGGATAAATCGCATTCTAAGTCAATGGTCCCCTTAATTGGATTTCCAGCATCCGCCATCTATTATACATGCCAACTGGCCGGGTGGGATTTTACCATACTGGGGGTGGATGATTAGATTAAGGTGATGCCTGTTGTTGAAGCCACGGTGCGTGAGGATGATCTATTCCCCAACACTTTTTCTGTTGAGTTTGCTCTATTTCGTTAGTTTCAATCGTTTATTTCATTATTGTGAATTGTGAAGCGCTCAGCGTATTGAAAGCAACAGGCGGATGAGAAGAGGGGTGATTCAATTGTCGGGCGATGCTTCTCAGAACTGGCGGAGCCCAGAGATAGATTTGAACATTTTTTGTTGTTCTGAGAAGCGGTTATATTTCATTATGGAAAGTCTTGAAGCATTCTAAGATGCTAGGCAGAGAACAGTTACTGTTTGGTCTCCTAATCTTACCAATTGAGAGGGAACACAGATGTTGGGTTTCTTCAGATTTGCCGCAGCAGGGATGTGACAAAAAATGTGTTCCCAATTTCTGTGTGGAATATTTTACTTTTGAGTTAAGGCTGAACCTTGTTTATTTCAGTTTTATATGTGGAAATTGACACGTTAAATGTGAAAATCCGGCCTGTCAACAGTGTACTGCATATGTCCCTGCTCTGTATTCGTCCTGCAGCCTCACGTAATTCCTCATTCATCATATGACAACATTATCCGGTCTCTCGCCTACCCATCTCGAAACGATG
Organism: Lineus longissimus; assembly: GCF_910592395.1. Classification (NCBI taxonomy): domain Eukaryota; kingdom Metazoa; phylum Nemertea; class Pilidiophora; order Heteronemertea; family Lineidae; genus Lineus; species Lineus longissimus. Next base: position 8,968,014 of record NC_088312.1, on the reverse strand, counting down.
AATCTCCTGGCCCAGTCAACAACACTCATCAAGAATTAATTGGGTGTCGCCATCGCAAACAGGTAGATACAGATTGGGAATTCGTTAGTGCACACCATCGACTTGGAGAGTTCTTTCTTCAAGAAAAATGCTTATATCTTTCTTAGGACAGCTCTATATACAAAGAAGCAATTGGGAAATCCATGAATATTTTGCAATTTCATATCACTGACCTGCCTTTCAGATATCATGGTAAAAATGGGCCTCGAAGGATAGGTTGCCACCTTCACTGTCTCAGACTCTGGAAAATGCTTTCAATGACCATGAAGCCTCATTTTCTTCAGGCAGTTCATGTTTAACCTCTAGAAACATTTAGGACTGAATAAATTTGTTCCATCTCTGAAGCCTTTTATCTAGAAGACATGGTAAATCTTTTTGGATACCCACAGAGTTAGTGGAATAAGCTTGTTTCTTGCCTTGTCCTCCTATCCTCTCCCTAAATCTAGTGATTGTCAGATCAACCAAAGGCTCAGACCCATTGATCCCTGAACAATGCAAGCTAAATCCCTACGTACTATATACTCCATACAATACCACAAGTTGTCCCCCCCCCTCCCCATCTCTGTCTTTCCCCTCATCAATTGATTATAAGGAAACCACCAAAAGTAAACACAAGGGATCAAAGCCATTCAGTTTCAGACAGTAACACAAATCCTTTAGAGAACATCATCAGTGTTGGTCTCTCTGACCAGCTTACTCCAGATGAAGCAGACTACTGTTGATCGACAAGCGGCTTTAGACGCAGAATCACTCACTTGCCTCTGGCAGTTCCCTCAATCAGATTAATTTGCGCGGAAATCAACGACAGTTTATATATAGTCTGATCAAAAGTGTCTTACAGACGGATCTCAGAGACAACCATGACTGCCTCAGGAGAATGTTGTTGATTGTTCATTTGCTTAGCTGCTGACAGAGTGAGAGAAATTGCCTTGCTTGTCGTAAGAGTCAGGCCACAGTGGCTTAAGTCGATTGAGAGAGGGACGTTGTCCTTCAAAGAGTGCAACTTTTTTATTGTGTCTGTAGCTTTTGTATCACTGATGTTCTGTTTTTTCTGTATTCAATACCAACCCCAAGCTACTGTGCAAAAGGATGCTCTTGTTTCTCCGATCAAAGTCCGCTACTTTAATTTCTCCGAAATAGACACAATGGCCAGGTGATATGTGGCGTCATCGTCCATCTGACAAATTTTTAGAAAATATCCAAATTGAATTATTGCAGCAAACGACTATGTACTCAGAATATTCAGAAACGGTCTACTTAAGTAAAACTAGAGAAGTTCAAGCATATTAAGGTTATTTTAGGTCTCGTTCTGGATTTTTTAATTGGTAATTTCCCGTTTTTCTTCTTTCTATGAATAGCAACAATGGATTTAAATGTTATCCACTTCTTATATGGAATGATAGATGAAAATAGCCCATAATCCAATGCTGATGTCACGAACTAGACCAGAATAGCTCAGATTACAGGATGTGCCCTTTGAAGTTTGTGCTAGGAATAGCAATTATGTACTAAATGATGCAGGCTTTAGTGGAAAGAGTATATTTTGGTACTTTTATTAGTGTCTAGCTAAAAATAATGCATTCTTGGCTATCAAAAAAGACTCAATTGGAGTTGATGCGGAATGGGATGTTTTCCTGTGTAGTTCAAATGATGAATTGGCCATGGTTTCTCTATTCAGTGCAATGTCAGAAAATGTTACTGGTGTCACAGATGCAATAGTTGGCACTCCGAGGTGAACCTAAAACTTTGAGGGTGGATCCGCCTCAACCCTGGATTAGATTTCACGTAATTGTTCCAAGCTCGCTTTTTCATGTGATCTCGATAAAAAATACGTGACAGCCTTGAAAACGAGATCATATTCTTTCATAAACTGACAATTAATTTGAGTAAAATTAGATTAAAATCGATAATTATGCCAATGAAGTGTCGTTAACCGTGATGGTAATATGAACGCGTCGTGTTTGTGACTCAGCGACTTGATGATACTTGATCAATATGACTGTAACTTCGGAAGTAAGCTGTTGCTATTAGAATGGAAGGAGTGTCTGATGAGATTAATTTTGCTGCTATTTTGTATCTTACAATGAATATCATGTTTCAATGACAAAGGGGTCTATATTTGTTGGATTAATCTTTATGATGACTGTTGCCTTGACATCAAAGTGCGACCGCCAAAGGTTGCAAAAATACTGGCTGTAATAGACAATAATCGTCATAGTTACAAATACTGCACAACAAATTTCCCGATATTGTTTACGAGTTCTGCTCCACTGCAATATTTTCAGACAGATTAATAATGAAATAGAAAACTTATCTCCAGCTCATCCTGACGACTCCATTAAGTTAGTGTGAAGATCTGAGTGACTCACAGTTATTTTAAAACAGAACTGTTGCATCCATCATCATTGCCAGTCTTCTCATGACTTCAGGGACTTTCATGTGTCAGTTCAAATGATATAACATCCCACCAACAAAAGGATTCACATTTGCTGCACTGATTATTTTGATAGCTGAATCGATGCTCGGAGCATAAATTGTTTTGATAGTCATAGAAATTGAGATAGGGTATTCTCTGTTCAGTTCATTCAATTTGGAAAGAAAATGGCTTCATTGAATTATCAGGATTTTGCGACATTGTTGTTATGACTTGCGGGAGTGGTTTAACAACTAAGAGGAGATATTGTGACAAATCATATCATTTGTTGCTGATGTTTCTGAGCAAAAATTAGGAAAAGTGTTTCAACTTGGAGATTTGTTTTGCATGCTGACTTAAAACCTATCATGCGCCATGCAGCCTAATTTGCATGCTGATTGTATGCTGACTTCACCTGCTGACTGAAAACCTATCATGCTCCATGCAGCCTAATTTGCATGCTGACTGAAAAGTTATCATTGCCGTGAATGACGTCATAGAAAGCTGTATGGAATGAAATAATGCCTTCGAATGTCCTGTCGTGTAATGGTTAACCTGCTTTCGCGAGTGGGTTTAGATGACATCCTATATACATTGAAAGTGTACTTGCTACTTATATGAAAATCCTTCCATCCACTCCCCACCTGCTCACAGTGAAAAAACACATCACCACCGGTACCTCATAAATAAATCGGGTGTCGGAGGATATTAGGGAGCAATCCTGCATCAGACACTGTATATCTTGCTAAAGGTCAACCATGTTGAGATGTCTCTTTCATATATGAGATATTTGCAATCTATCTTGGAATACTTCATGCTGGTAATCACTCGTATTTATTGGCCTCAGGTTCATGTTTCCCAGTGTGGGTTCTCTTAAATGCTTTAGTGTTGAAGAAGACCTCGGCCTCTTTTTATGTTGCCTCCAAAATTGCCCGAAGTCTTGGGGGTAAACCCATATATCCTGCTTACATCAAAAAATGGGAAATTCATAATTGATTATAGCAAGTAATAAAACCCCACGGTTTACTTGTTTGAACTTCAATTTTTCCTTCCGCTTCGTTAGGGTATCACAACTTCTGGGCGAAAGAACCTTTCTTCATTCATCAAAGCTTTGAGATATATTGTCAAGCCCGCACTGGGACCAGACTATCTTGAGAAAAAAATGTAATATAATCGAAAGGAGATGTTCTGCTCATGAATACGCAATGTGTTTTTCTGAGATTCATCCTGACATCTTCTTAGTTTCCTATGATATAGGATAATCCCTAAGGGCTTGCCTAGTTTCTCAAATGCCAACCTTGGTTCGTTCTTTCATCTCTCAGAGAAGGTTGTTTAGGGTTTGTGGCAAGGGAGAGAGATCAATGGTATAATTTACATGTCGCCTTCCCTTTCTTGGCATTTCTTCAAAAATTGGTTCTTCAGTTTACACATGATTTGGTGTGACATGTGGTGACCACTTTAATGTAACCTTGGTCCAAGAGGATATTGAAGGAATAGCAAATAATAGCCAATAATCAATCAATCAATTTTAGATGCAGTGACTTGAGACTTGTCTATATAGCAACATGAAGATTGTTGTTGGAAGGTGCTGGCCGAATGGTTAAATTGCAGTCAATCTCATAGCTCTGTTGCAGTTTAGTGACTCAAAATGCTCGTTTTCACAGTGCCTAAGAATTCTATACCTATTTGGTTGAGAGCCTTTCCTCCTGAGACCACGACCACCTTGACAAGTAAGACTGCCTCCTGGCTCTGCCCCAGATAGGCCAATCACGTACGCCTGTCAGATAAGAGGATATTGGACAAATCGTCCTCCTTAAGTCTCACCGAATGTGACCTGCCTTTACCGATCAACAGTCACCGGCTTCCTTACCATCCTTTCTTCGGTTGCCAATTATTCGTGTCCAACCAAGGTGTAGCACTGGCAGAATACTGATGGACTTGGTGCTTCTGTTATCGTTTTGCCAAACAGCATCTCAAGTAAGAGTGCTTTCTTCAAATGAGTCTTTTGCTTTGTTCTTGTTGAATGCGTTGCTTTGTAGTCAAGACGCATACAGAATCATGAAGACTTTTTGTCTGAATGGCAGTCTGCTCTAATCAATTTATAGTTTTTCCCCCTCGCTCTTGTTGCTTGGACAGAGTGCCCCAGATCCAATTGGCGGTCCATCAGCGTAGTCAAATAGACTAGAGGATTCCTAGTCGCCATAGCCAATTTCATTTCAGCATTGCCTCAGTCGCCAAAATCTGTCAAGTCGTTCTATTTGTTATGTTCACAAAAATCGAGATGAGCCTGTTGTATGTTTGCTCAATTTGGGTTTACTGGAATGATCTCAACATAAATTTCCCTTGCCCTTACCAAGCACCACAGCTCATCTCTTCATCTTGGGGTGAAATTCATTTGTCTACATATGGCTATTGTAACCGAGCCAGACGACAGGAGATTGAAAACTGGAACTGGTTTGTCGTTGCTCCGGCGTGACCATGCTATTTCCTGATCGACGATTAGAATGCTCTTGTGTGGTTCATGTCTTTAGGAAGAACGCAACCCGTGAAGGATCAATTGGCTAATTTCTTTAATTGGTCAGGCAAAAGCTGCGCCATTGTATTTGTCGCATTTCTTTCTGATTTCAAGTTGGTATTAGCTTGGATGACTGATGAACATCTGGTCTAATTTCGAGCGCACCGGTTCTTCCCTATAACTGTCATTGCGACATGCGATCATGTTTGCATGGACATAAATATCTCATTTGTGTCTCATTTTGATGTCATTGGAGATGCGAAAAGACATTGATGCTGTTTTGACCTGCGATTAATACGAAACACAACAATTTTTACCTGTAGATGAGCATTCTTTGTATCGCTTATCAATGTGATAATTGTTGCGGGTGGCATTGTGGGGTGCTTTACTCTCCAGTTGCTGTTGGCCATGTTTTCCCTCATAGAAATGATACTGGTATCCCTAGACCAAAAGGTCTGGGTGTCTGTCAGGATGCAGCTGAGTAGGCGCCCTCAATTTGACCCTCTCCATATCTCAACCAGTTGGGATGTGATGATGTCATCACTCTCTAAGCGTTACCAAGTTAATCCTGCCTGCCAAGTCCTCCGGGCTAGTCATGGTAACAGGTTGGACAAGGGTTGCGCTAGAAAGTGTTGAAATGATTTGCAATTACATAGAAGGCATCCATCACAATTCGACCCTGTGCATTTGTCCTTGCCTCCAGGGAATCAATGATGTCATCACTGTTAGAGAAGTGTTATCGAGTTAATCTGGTGATTCAATACTAAGTTGCGAGCTTTTCCAATACCGAGTTCAGTGCAAGCTTATGCAACTGGTGAAGGAAAGGGAGTATTTTCATTGATTGCTAATAATGGTGATGTCATAGTGTGGTTAAAGTGTCATCGTGTTGATTTGACCGACTCAAAAGATGATGTCATGTTACTGTAAAGCTGGAAATGGTGGCGCACAAGAAGAGAGAGTGCTGGCTGTAAAAGCACTTACATCCTCCTCGGATGATGTCATCACAAGTATGATATCAAGTGAATTGAACTAAGTATATGTTTACACTGTGTGATCAGTCCGTGAGTGTGGCTGGTTCTCACATAAGACCTCTAGTCGTTAGGTTTTGGAGAACCCTTTAGCCATGTAATTGTTACTGTCCATCGTCAGAACTGCTGATGTTTTAGCAAGCATGATATCCAATAACCCCAGCCTTCTTCCGGTTCCTTTTCCCATTTCCTCTACAACCACATTGGCAGAAGTGGCCATTAATGTACAATGCTGCCTGGCTTAACCCATTGAAGACTGCTGATAGTCTGAGGAGTAAAAAAAGGAATGAAGGTAAATGGAAGGAATTATAAACTTGCTCTCTAAACAGACATCAGCGTGACATCTGAAATTGGTCTCATCATTTGAAAATCCAAATGATTTTTTCAAATGTTTGCTGTTGTTTTTAGAACATATTTCTGGCCCTAAGAAATACCCTAGGTGAAGTCAAACTACAGAGCTCACAACCCAACGTGTAAGGTTTATGTGGAGGACATGCTGAGAGCAAGCATTGAAACGATTTTCGATAGAATCTGATCTCTTTGGTGAAATTGCTATTGATTCTTGGTTTCTTCGTCCAGAATGATTCTTCGACAAGAGTGTTATCACTAAGAATGATCTGGTATCTGAATCTCCTCGGGCAACCGCATTAAGGTCAGTTAAGTCATCTCGAACTGTTGGCTTAGTTTTACTTGTAAAAACGCGTGCTCTCCCGTTATCTGTGGTTTCACTTTTGTGGCCATTCACCTTTTTCTTGCCACTCGAAATGGGCATAAATCCTCTTCTAAGCTTAAGTGGTCACATTAATCAGTATTTCCCTCGCTAATAGCCACTATATCGCCACGTAGCATGGTTAAACCTTGGAGATTGCCTAAGTTTATATCAGGCATTTGGCAGATGGATCACCATTAGTGTCTGGAGCCTTCTCTTTTGGTGATAGCAGTTCTCATTGGACTGAGAATGGTCACCCTTTAAAGGTTGCAGTAATTGCTGTAGCTGTTTCTTCCTCCTTCGGTTTTAAACTGCAAGCTTGTTGATCTCTTGAGGAAATGGGCATCTTTAGTTTGGTATCAGGGGGGAGTTGAGTATTAAAAAATACCCCAAAAGGGCCTATTTGGCTTCCTGAGAGTATCAGTCCTGAGGTTAAATCAGGGGATGTTTGCTTCTCTGGCTCTGCACACAAACCTCTGTAACATTTCTCCTCATGGGATGGCTGACAGCACCTTTAAATCAACAGTCCGAGTTTGACTTACAACCTTGGTTCCATTACTTCTAATGATTTTATGAATGGAAATGGTACTCAGAAATCCTAGAACCAAGCAAAATACATTACATGGAAAAAAAAATTTTCTCGTGAAAAAAATGAGAAAAAAACCTTTCGTCAGAGTTTTCCAATATTGTTGAATTGAAAGAACTATGTCTGTGAGAATACCAGATGAAGAAGCCAGCTCCTGCATACGAATTCACCAGAACAGGCTTAACGGTTGTTGAAATTTGTTTTAAATGGGTCATAAAGTAGAGATTTAGTGATTACTCTCCTCGTCTTCGATATTGAAATGTTACCAGCGCTGTGTTGAGTGGACTGTAAATCAACCATGTCAGAATATTAGAGCTATAGTGACTAGTGAGATAGAAGTGAAATAGGGGGTAGATGGAATTGAAAAATTCATGATGACATATGCAATTCCACTGCAAAGAAAACGTTTTGAGTTACATTGCTATTTTACACAATGTCTCACTGTAATGCGTTATACTAGAAACCAAGGTGGAGAAATGTCTTAGTGTTTGTCTAACTTGTTTTTTTATATCAATGAAAATTGACAAATTAGCAAGACAACCAACAATCACTTTAGCTCTAACTTGTACGATGAGAAGATGATTGTCTTACAAACCAATGCGTCCAACAATATTTCCTTAAAATTCCTTTAGACATGTGTCCACTTAAATAATTGATGACAGAACATGTAAAAAAAAACAAATTGACACATGCCCAGTCGTTCTGATATGAAAATCCATATAGCCCAAACTCATAAACCCAATACCATCCCGATGGTACCAAACGCAGCCCGGCGTCTCCTTCCAAATAGCTACTGATAAATAAAACACATCAGTGAATATGACATGACGAATAACTTGATCCTCGCAGATGACACCAATTGAGTCGAGCAGCTTACTACAATTCAATAAGTATCTCCGCTATTTTGGCTTGTTAGATTTGCTGTTCAGAAAAATTCCTCAGATTGGAGATTTCTGTGGTATGACTTGTTAGAGTCGTACATTTGATCTGATGGTTTTATCTGGTTAAAATTGATTTCTGTGAAACATTAACTTTGTCTCAACTCAGCTGTAACAAAAGACTGCATAGATTATTTACGAAGAATTTGGTTCTGGTGAGCTCAGGATGTACTGCTTTAAGTTACTGTACAACAGGAGTGATGAGTCAGGAGTCTTGAATGAAATGGTTATACTGTCTTCATTTTGATCTGTTGGCAATGATTACTCTCTTGGAAAAAGGCAGATCTACACACGATTGTTGTTAAGTTATTGATCAAGGTGAGATGGAGCAGGGAGTATGGTTGCACATGTTGTCAGTGGTCATCTTTATGGCCTTGTCGCTTTGATCAATGAGTTTTTGATGGCCTGTGGTGGTACTTTTGATAATAGTGGAGATCAGCACTTGTCAGTATCGTGTCTCAGTGTTGATAAAGTCTCTTTCTTTTCTAAGCATGTATCTTTTTTTCTCCTTGCAGCACTTACGCAATCCATCATGTTAACAATGTATCTTCTTTTCTAATCATGTATCTGTCTTTGTCCTTGCGCACTTCAGCAATCCACCGTGTTAAACAAATATCTTTCTTTTCTAATCATGTATCTGTCTTTGTCCTTGTGCACTTCAGCAATCCACCGTGTTAAACAAGTATCTTTCTTTTCTAATCATGTATCTGTCTTTGTCCTTACAGCACTTCAGCAATCCACCCTTGACCAAATTCTCAGAAGAATGTCCACATATCATCACACACACATACAACCTCCTCAAGCCGGGGATATCTGTTATGTGGACGGCGCCACCTGCTGGCAGTGGATGTGTTGAGTTCAGGTAGGTTGTATACATGTAGTGCTAAAATTTTGCCCAAAACCTGAGGGTTTTGGTCTCCAGAGAGGTCTTGATCAGACAACCAAGGACCGCCAGCTTATCTGTAACTCCTTAAGCCTGCCACAGCCAATATAATGTCAATGCCAGTCCCAGCCAAGATGATCTATCAGCCTGTGTAAAGGATGATGTCAAACATCCTACCCAAATCCTGCAAACTGCCCAAATTTTGGTTAAAACTTGGCAAAGTGTATGGCACCAAGTCAGTTTGATGGTTGATCGGTCAAACTTCCTACGTCAGCCATGTCAAAGACCATTGCATTGGTCTATCTGTGTCAAACATCTCAAAGGCTGTGGGTCTTCCTACGTCAGCCATGTCAAAGACCATTGGTCTATCTGTGTCAAACATCTCAAAGGCTGTGGGTCTTCCTACGTCAGCCATGTCAAAGACCATTGGTCTATCGGTGTCAAACAAAAGAAATTTGGCTTTTTACCAGACGTAGATGCCCTCATCTAATGCCCTCCTTGAAAATGCTAATTCAATTCAACGCGACAATTATAATATAAGACAATTACAAAGGAAAGAAGAAAACAAGTGTTGCAGTGTTATATTTTCTTCAATGGGTACTGTATACAGTTAACAATGCAGCTGTGCTTAGTACTGGTGTTGTGTCCGGATGGAGAACCCCTCTGGAACCCTGTGAACAACGGGAAGACTCGCTAGCATGCTCTAGCTTGGAAAATCTCTCCATAACATGGATTGTTGGGACAAATGTGATTACGTTTCTGGATGTTATAGATGCATTCCTCCCAGTCACCCCACTCTCCGAAGGCTGGAAAGAAAAATACGAAGCTGATGACTGAATGAGTTCAAGCCAGAATATCTAGTTGTATGGTCGGTAAAAAGTTTATTTGATCCAGTTAATGATATTTCAACTTATGACAAATGGGTTTCTGGCTGGGTTTGTTGTTAGGATATGTTTTGGGAGGGCAAAATAGGTTTTTTTAATTCTTAATTATTTTAATTGTAGACTTTTTAATTTGTTTTCCTGTTGTCAAGTTGAATTATTTCTAGGTCTAAATGTACATAAATATAATGTATAATAAACAGCTTTATAGGTTTAAAATGACTTGCATCATTAATATATAAAAAATGCAGATACTGGTGTGGAACACGTTTTTGAGAAAAATTGAAGTTCTGCATTACTCCCGAATAACAATTTTCGAATTCCTATTCCTTGTACATTCGTGCATTAATTCGTTTGATAACAAATCTTTTTTTGTAAGTTGTTGTTGTAATTCGAGAGCATCGGAATTACTTACGATTTCCTGCCTCATCTGAATTGCATATCCCCATTCGTCTTCTGGAGATACAGTTCTGACCCTGGCTATCGCAGTCGATGCGATCACTATATTTCATGTTGTTATCACACGACCATGGACTCCATACACCATGAGCTGCAGAAAAACATGATCAAAATAAGGTCAATTTATGATACTCAACATATCTGTAATCTTGGAATGGAATACAGTATTAGACATACATGTTCTCCAGCTTGCAAATTGGTGATTTTGAGTTCAGGTGGACATGTCCCCGCAAGCCTTCAAATGGAATTAGAAGAATAACCCTTTGTCTGGTTGCGGGGTGTTGTCTTTAAAGCTAATGAAGTCCATGAAATACAAATAGTAAACTTAAACTTAAATGTAAGTGATGGATATTGGCATACAAATGGTGGACAACAAAGGCATTTTGAGTTTAAAGTACTCAGGTGCAGAAAATCCAGCCATTTAATTGCAGCAAGTATGAATATATCATTATCGAGTCTAACTCCATATCACTTACTTCATAATTGATTGATACATGTAACTTCCTCAAAAACTAAGTATAACTGAAACCAGGAACTAGCCGAAAGCTGCAGTATGTTCCAAATAAAAAAGTCAAATAAGGAAAAGTGGATAAAAAATAATGATGACGATGATGAATTTTCATTGAAACTTACGCAAGTCCTTCATCCAGTCTGGTTCTGGGAGGGTGTTTACGGCCACAATCATCAAGGCAGCAAGGATTAGGAGCTTCATCTTGGAGTGAACAGCAGTATCTTAGCAGGTAGCTGGCAAATAAAGTATGTGATGAGACAGCAGCGAGATGAGATATTTATACTGAAGCTATTTGCAAGAGCGATCAACCATGCAAATACTTTGGACATGTTACTTCATAACAGCTGATAAGTAGACATATATTGTCGCCAGTTTGAATTTCCGGTCACCCACCTTTGAATAATGTTTTAAATGAGCTGTCAACAAAAGAAATATGACAGTGATAACCTGAAGTTAAAATAAAAATAAAATAAATAGTGGCATGTTGGGTAGACGTGTTATCAATATTAATTTTTTCTTGTTTGAATAGGTTTTATATTGAAAATTCAATTATTGGCCAATCCTTGTCAGTGATGTTGTTACAGCCTGGCTACTTTCCCAGAACTCTTAAAAATAAAGTTTTTTAGTGGCTTTGGCAGCGTCAACACCGATATTCACTGCCCTGGAGGTTTTCAGAGATATATAAAACCCCTTGTAAAAAACCTCAAAGGGTTTTTCATTTTCCTGAAAAACCTTTAAGGAGTGTATATTTGTGTTGGCTGAAAAATCCGAAAAGGTTTTTCAAATGTTCAAAGACCATATTGTCACGAGTTTGATTTGGTCACAGCATACTTCTCATCCCATCCAACGGTGTTCAAAACTGAGAATGTTGCTGTTACCCTGAGTAAACATCTATGTTTGAATCTGTCTCATAAGTGACGCAGCCATGAAATTGAGGTTATTTGGACCGAAGTCAGTGTCATCCCCAAACAGATGGCTCTTTTCCTATTCTGATACTCGTTGCTCGTTCTACAATAATAAGTCAGTCCCACCACGAATACCAAAGGTGACCTTATTGTCATTTCCCACAAACCTGGTTGGCATAAGGTCAGAGTTGCAGTTGAGACTGTTGATGTTTTCATCGAGGCTGAAAGGACAGAACATCTGAAGACCATGAAATCTGTAACATCACTGGAGGTTCTTTGATATTCCTGTGTTGGAAAAACTTTCATTGTAAAAACTTTTGAACGAATGCTGTAAAAGGAGAAACCCTTTATTGTGGAATAATTTAAAGAATGCTGTAATCTTTGGCACTTCATGGTCCAATAAGAGCAGTAATGCGTTCACTTCCCCATCTTGACTCAGCTAGAGGTCGGCAGGGTTAAATTGATGCTAGGTTATCTATCATAAATCCCACGGATGGAGCTGTTTCATTGATGTCATTCATGCATTCATGAGTCTAGTTCGATAAGGTCGTCCTTAACAATGCTGTTCCATCCCGTAGAACCCCTATTGAGATATTAAAATGACCGGTCAATCCAAGATCGCCCGTAATGTGATCAACAACGCTGATATCACATGAGCAAAAAGTGAAAGCCATTTCCTGTTTTTCCTGAATGTAAATGACTGCACCATTCAAATTTGGTATGCCACGGAGTAGAGTAACGGGATCCAGGAAATGTTTATGGCACATTTATTTCTTGATGTCAAAAGCGCTGGCCTCACTTGATGATTCTGCCTAGATCGGTGCCGATTGATCGACAAGGAGTGTTTTTGATAAATTTCTGATAATGTCAAAAGCTTTTGGTCTTTCTACGTCAGTCATGTCAAAGACCTTTGCATTGGTCTATCTGTATCAAACATCTCAAAAGCTGTTGGTCTCCCTACTTCAGCCATGTCAAAGACCATTGGTCTATCTGTGTCAAACATCTCAAAGGCTGTTAGTCTTCCTACTTCAGCCATGTCAATTCGACCATTGGTCTATCTGTGTCAAACATCTCAAAGACTGTTGGTCTCCCTACGTCTGCCATGTCAAAGACCATTGGTCTATCTGTGTCAAACATTTCAAAGGCTGTTGGTCTTCCTACTTCAGCTATGTCAATTCGACCATTGGTCTATCTGTGTCAAACATCTCAAAGACTGTTGGTCTTCCTAGTCAGCCATGTCAAAGACCATTGCATTGGTCTATCTGTGTCAAGCATTTCAAAAGCTGTTGGTCTCCCAACTTCAGCCATGTCAAAGACCATTGGTCTATCTGTGTCAAACATTTCAAAGGCTGTTGGTCTTCCTACTTCAGCCATGTCAAAGACCATTGGTCTATCTGTGTCAAACATTTCAAAGGCTGTTGGTCTTCCTAGGCAGCCATGTCAATTCGACCATTGGTCTATCTTTGTCAAACATCTCAAAGGCTGTTGGTCTCCCTAGCATCCCTAGCTTCACGAGGACAATAACATCTGTTGAGAGGATGATAAGATGACAATTAAAGCCTAAAGCCGGGAAGAAGCGGCCATTTTGTCTTGTTTAGAAGAAGGTAAAGATACATCAGTTGATATTATAATAAGTCACAATTTGATATACCTTTGTATTTTGCAGCTCGGTGGGGGGGGGGCAATGGCAATGAAATTGTAAATAACATCATTTTCCAGAAATTTGATTTTATACTTAGCTATCGCACTGTGCCACTGCGCAGATAGCTCCTCTTTGAAGTCATATCACAACGTAAATAGATTAAGTTTCAAAGCCGTGTCATATGTTACTTATAAAGTCATATCAAAGAAAGCGTTTGCTTCTTTTGGCTAATGAGCAAATCAAAGTTGTGCAAATTAGATTATCTACAATCAGATCCTTTGTAAGCAGTAAAAAATCATCTTTTCAAAGGCTGCCTAAGGGGAATATCGATATTCTTTGTTACCCTTGCTTAGTTATGATTTCTTCAGAAAGGCACAAGAGCTCTGGAAAGGTCATTGTCTTTGATGGTGATATTGCTTAAAAATGCAATATTACAATCAAAAATATATCAGGCAAGTTCTGTTACCATTGATTATTATTCTTGTACTGGAGTTTTTGGGAGAAAAAGTTTACCCTTAAAAGAGATAATCCTCTGGAGTAAAATTTTCAATTCACGGATTACGTGTTTGTGGCTGGGATAGATTGGCACGGTTTTAATCATGCTCCAACTATATACGAGACCAATATCGGAATGGAATCCAATTTCTCATTCCACCTGCTGCTGCCTGATATAGATATAGGTGAACAAAGCAAGCACCCTGCTACCGCAAATTAGGCGTGTCACACCTGAGGCCTGCCTGACATGAGTCTTGAGGCTGCCGCTATAGTGCGTGTCTGCATGGGGTTTCATTTAAATTACACTTAAATACCAACATGTGCCCTCTCCTACGGAAGCCAAATTGGTTAATGTTGGCGTGTAATGAGGTAGTTAGTTGGGGAAATAATGTGATAAACCAATGTCTGTAATTTTCTATCTTATTTGCCAAAATGTCAACGTGTGTATTAACCCAGAGGTTTAATGGAAAGAAATTTGAGTAATGTGAAGAACATCTTTCGTGGTGCCTACCATTTTAAAAAGATTAATAAGGATAATGGCCTATCTGTTGCATCTTTTTCTTTCCGTTTGGTTGAGCAGTCACTTTTTTCCAGCCGTCAGTTTAATGCCTTCGTGACTTATTTGGCTTTCAGAGATTTATTTGCTAGAGACTGATATATTGCTTATATCTTGGGTCATCATCCTTGGTCAGAAACCATAGAGAGTGTGAAAATATTCTAATTAAATTTCAAGTTCTGAGCATGCAGGGACTGTATACACGTATCTCCGCTTAATGTTGCACGCTCTTCCAAGCACGATTTCAAAAAATCGGTCTCGGTGATAATTGCTCCATGTCAATATCCAAAGTGGTTATGACAGCTAAATCTCAGTCTAAAAAGTAGAGATTCGATATGTCAACTTCATATTAGCTCATGATGAATCCTAATGGAGGAGTTAGTCACACATGGAATGACCTCTTATCATGAGCAACGTCAATCTTGAGAGTAGACGTCCACCTCTCAGCACAGAAGGTTACTTGTGAACAGAGATATAGCTCTGCTTTGAGATTCTCTATATTGAGTTACATCAAAATTGAATCCTCTTTCATTAGGCATCACAAGAACTCTTGCCTCTTAGTTCGAAATGTTTGATTACATCTGAATCTAACTAAAGATAGAGGATTTGAAGATGACAGTTTCATAAGCTCATGATGAACACCGACGTCAAGTAGTTAGTAACGTGTTGAATAAGCTCTTAACATAGTGCAATAAGAGCTCTGAATTGAGCCACGTAGAATCCCAGCTGTCTGAAAAGATATGCTGCTTCTAAGAAAGCTGGGTGGATGGTCTTTGCTTTAAATTTGATATATGAGTTAACAGGGCTTTATGAAGGCTTGGATTGGGTTTGAACTAGCGCTTGATCATGCCCTCCATGGTCAGCAGGACCTTGCCAGAAAAGACTGTAGATTGGTGGTAGGATGTCTTGCTCCTTTTCTCAATCACCATAGTAATAGATGATCAGATTCAGTCACCTTGCAAAAGAAATGGGACTTGCCAAAAAACTCCCCCTGAGCGGTGCTGAGCCCCCTTAAGAGAACACTATGGACTGCATTTGAGTGCTAGAACTGATTACTCTAACTGCATTCTAGTGTTTGCATTTTGTAATGAAGCTCTTGAGAGAACTAGATGTGAGCCACTGCTCTTCTTGCTGCACCTTCTTTTAACTTACTGAAGCAGAAAAGCAATGCAACAGGAGAAAAAGAATGAGTGTTGGTGATTGAAGTTCAAGTTAAAGGAATTACAGCACTTTTTAGATCGTCAACAAGAAACATGATTAAAGATGTGACAAGTCGATAAAAAAGATGTGAAAAAGATGACTAGATGCTAAGAAGGGTTTCAAGAGGGATCTAAGGATCTGTGACAAGATTAGAAATTAGTTTCATTTTAATCTCCGATGTAACATGCTGTGATGATTCATGTCCTCTCAACACACACTTGGAGTTTGCATCTGTAAATAAAGTGAGGCAAAACAAGGTGTGTTTTTTGCTTTCACATGTCATCCAGGCATTCAATCTCATCACATCTTGGTTGATATCTTGGTGACTAACTTGATAAATGTTTGAAATTGACAACATTGACAATTAGACGCCACGAGCAATCTTTCTGATTGGTAACATGGAAAGTGATGTTGTGTCTTCAAACCAGCCTGGGGGTGTTCAGCCTTAGGAGGTGTTGGGACACTAATCATACATCTAATAGCATTGAGCCTAAAGGACCCAAAGTTGACTTGGATGATGGAGTAGTACATGTTGATGTTTAACCGGTTGATACGGGTTGTTACTCATCCGTTCCTTACCCGTTGAGTCGGTATGGAGGAGCCGGTGGTGATTGACTTACATGTTGATTCAGGTCCTCGATGTGTTTCATCAGGCTATGAAGTATGCAGTCATTTCGATGAATAGATTGATGAAGAAGAAGTATTGTGTGGGCGTTTATCTTGGCATCATGACAAACCAGACAACTCCGACATGACTTGTATGCACTATGAGGTGAATGATGGCCGAGTATGGTGTTTTTACCTATCTCAAGCTCGAAAGGTTTTAGCCATCCACATAGCTTCATCCAACAGGCATTGGGTTGAGAACATATGACATATTTTTACCTCCTGATGTCAGTTTGACCTTCAGATCCTGACACTGCAGGTTCAGTAGCCAAATCGCTCGCCGACACTGCCCCCAAAACTAATCATTGACTTGACAGACTGTTCTATATGAATCTTTCCAAGCTGCTAAGGACATGCATAAATCATTGGTTGCATGTACTCTGACATCTTTGGGCTGTGGCCTTTGGGTAATTCCAATGGTCATAGGTACACTTATCTAATTGCTTTAATGAGCTGCTTTGTGCATGGTCACAGTCAAAGCGGGTTGATGAAAAATGAGACAATTTCCACCCCTGAAGACCTCCTCCCTACCTGATGAGCTCTCTTCTGTGTGTAAGTAAGTTAATCGCCTATGGTCATCAGCAGAAGAATTAGGCTGTCTTTAGCTATTGGGGACATGATTGACAATTACATGAAGGTAAAGAGTAAAGAGTTTTGTGTGGTCAGTATTGGTATGAAACTGCCCAGTGGATTGTGAGTCTTTTCACATATTTCACATTCTGAGACTGTATGTGTCATCCTATATTCGGCATCTCAGAGGGGATCTCCTCATTAGACGGGTGTCTGCTACAGGAGATTCTACATTGTTTTCAAATCAAACTCTGTCTTGGTATTGGTGCTAAAGGTCGGCAGATATTCTGTGAGGAATGATCTGGATTACTGTTTTCCAAAACCAGAGTATTGATCTAATTCCGCCAATAATCTAATACTTCATCTTTAGGACAGCTCGTGCTCCGGGCCGCTAGTTACTTACGAGCCCACTGGGGGTTTAAATCAAGTTATGACTTCTACTTCTATGGTATTTCATATTTACGATGACAACTGTTAGATCTCCTCCAAAGAAAAAGGCGGTAGTGTAACAATGGCGCTTAGGTAATGGGTTTGTAGCGGTAAATGGTTCCAGCGGGAGAGGCAATTCATCAAGGTCAGATAACTGCTTCAGTTGTAAAATATTTAGTGCAGATGCATCAATTTCTTTTCATTCATCTGATAGAAGGTACCGGCAATGTTTTGGGACTGTTACCGGCATTGTTTTAGGAACTGTTACCGGCATTGTTTTAGGAACTGTTGCCGGCAATGTTTTAGGGACTGTTACCGGCAATGTTTTAGGAACTGTTACCGGCATTGTTTTAGTAACTGTTACCGGCAATGTTTTAGGGACTGTTACCGGCATTGTTTTAGGGACTGTTACCGGCAATGTTTTAGGGACTGTTACCGGCATTGTTTTAGGAACTGTTATCGGCATTGTTTTAGGAACTGTTACCGGCAATTTTGTAGGGACTGTTACCGGCAATGTTTTAGGAACTGTTACCGGCAATGTTTTAGGGACTGTTACCGGCAATGTTTTAGGAACTGTTATCGGCAATGTTTTAGGAACTGTTACCGGCAATATTTTAGGAACTCTGTTTCAATGCAAACAGATAGTTTATGTTCTCTATAGCCGTTCTTACAGCTAGAGGCTACAATCTTTATGTGGATATTTTAAGAATCTGCAGTTTCGTGCATTTGGTACCTTTCAAAACGTTCCATTTGTATAGACACTGGGTTTGCGACATCAAAGTGTTCCAGCCGGGCCTTGTTTCAATTTCGTAGGAAATATTCAACCGGTCTTATCTCAGTTGATATCAGTGATAACAGAGCATTCTTTTTTAAAGATGACAATCCATGTGTCAGAACTTGCTATGTTTGTCTTCCATGATAAGGATATGGATTATTTACTCTCTGATTATAAATTCATACTAACCTTATGAATAAACATGAGCATCTCCTTGGCGTATTGATGCTCCCAGTTGAAATCATGAATGAAAAGATCAGCGGCAGCAGCAGTCGAGTTTGTCTGTACATATCGTGTACATGAACGTGCATGATTTCAAGTTCAGCCCTGCTTGTGGCTTCAAAAAAATCTCACAATTATGCAAGTATCAATTCGTTTCTTGTACCCCCCTCCTCAAGGGTAGTTTAGCTATCACCACTAATCTTTGCCGATGCTTGAGTAGTATTTATTTTTCCTTTAGTGAAAATTTGGCGAAGCTGGAAAGAATAAGGATGCTAATGTGTCAATGTCTTGTCGAACATACAGCCTTACCCAGTAAAATTAGTCCGGTTACTTTATATGATGGTGATAACTGATATATTGTTGATGGTGATGTCTTGACGAAAGAAAAAGTAGCATTGGTGAAAAAAGGGTGACGCTTGAGCCTTAAGATGTCGTTATAGGGTGATAAGGTGTCGTACCCTGGAGGAGGGGGGGGGGGTACAAGACACGAATTGATACTTGCATTAATGAAGCTAAACCCTGCAGCAACGCACCAAGCATAAAAGCCCACTCACATAATATCGCAGTACCGGGGAGTCACTTTTTGCCCGGAGGTTGCCGTTAATGAGACGGCACCCCTCTGCCTGCTTCACACAATTACCACCCCTCTTCCAATTACTGCACAATTTGGCAAAGGTAAATAGCGTATCCTGGGAAATTTAACTCTTCTCTCTCTCTGCTTACAATGAATCATTGATCAGATGGTGACATCTCGTATGTCATTTGTGGTGTTGAACTTGATATTTGACTTAAGTTTTGCCTCCACTATTGTTAAATTGACAGTAATAGAAGTGTGCACGACAAAAAAGGGCAAGTCAAAGGCAAATCATGTTGTCAATGATGTGTGCAATAAAAAGTGTGCAGTTTCAAAGATTCACCATTTCGATGTCACATCGACGAATTTAAGACATTCCTTCTTAACAAAAAATATAACAAGCTTTTAGAGATCTACGCATATAACAAGGCTAGGATCTTTGTTGTAGGAAGTATGGGTTGACCTTTTCCTCTGTAATATATCAGTTTGCCTGCAAGCGTGGACCGGCAAGAGCTGATTAAAATGTGCACAGATGGCCTTTAAATGTCACCATGAAGGGTCCTGAGGGTTTGATGTCCTGTTGTGGAAGATGAAAGTATCGAGGAGGCGGCCAGGAAAAGTGAAAGAATAACGAAGAAAGAAGGATTCTCAAGTTTGCTGTACAGAGAGGAAACTTGTGTACTATGTCAGAAAGAAAAAGTATTCTAAGTTCACTGCGCAGAAGAAATTAGTGTCCTAAAGTCGGAAAGAACGATCAAGCATCCAATGCTCGCTGCGCAGAAGGAGCTATAGTGTACTCAGGACGTCAGAAAGAAGGAAGTGTCTCAAGTTTGGTGCACAGACCAACTAGTGTTCCAAGTCAGAAAGAAGGAAATTTTTTTGAAGACAGTGATACTCTAATGGGTCTTTACTTTGATGTTCATGCACTTTGATGAGACCAACTGGCATAGAATCATGGCGGCTGTGAGTTGTGTGGGGACCTGATTCGGGGTTTACACTCAATTTACCCCCGAGTACCATGGCCATGGTGAATTCAGCCTTACGCCCTCTGGTATTTCAAGTCTGAGCTAGTTGAAGCCAATTAATATCGTAATAGCTGTTATTAGCAGATGGCACGGATGTGGCTTTGTCCTGGCTTCTTGGGGTCCCCGATGCCCCCTGACCATCGTTGTGAAAATGGTGACGGATATCAAATCATGATCTTGGTGATTTGTACCTTGGTTCAGTTGAACTCTAACATTGGTGCATTGGTTGAGATTGCGATCAGGTATGGGACTCAGTTGTGATATTTCAGGTCATCAGAAAAATGCAAGACTATTTCACAGGCTACGGTTTCTCGAGTTCTGTCCTCTCGAACAAACACACAAAACTTACAATGCTGATTTTCGTTTGCTATTAACACAGTTTCCCTGTCTTTATTTCTTCACTATGCAAGGTGAGCTAGAAGTCACCTTTTAATGACAAGAGACAGAAATGTAATTACATTTGCTGTAGAATTGATTGGGGAAAAACTCAACGGCAAGATGTGTTCCTAATGAGGCGTGGTTTAACTAATGGATGCTATCCTAATGCTTCTGAAATGGGACATAGATCTTCATCCTAACAACTTTACACTGTCACCAATTTCTCTCATCAGCAACAGACAGCATTTATTACAACTGATGACCAGAACTAATGTTTGCAAAAAAAGTGTTGGACGTCTAATTCTTCTTAGCGTCGCTCGTGTTTGCCAAAATTGACCCAAAATGATATATTGTTATAATTGATATCTAGACATATCAATAAACCAATAAAACACTGCCAATGTAGTTGTTGATGTCGTACAGATGCTGCATGCAAAATTCAGCTCAAAATTCCAACCGCTTCATGGTTTTTCAAATATTTGGTAAATTTTTGCAAAAATCTGCCATCAAACTCAAAAAGAGGCCTTGGATCCAGGGCCTACATGACCCTCCATGATCATGAATGTATAGGACTGAAAAGTCTGTAAGACCTGGGTACAAGGTATTTTTAAAGTGGTCTGCATCCGCAAACTGTGCGTGATATAACGCTGAAAATGCGGGATATTGATGATAGATACATAATCTGATAGATGTTAAAGAGAAATTTTTATATCAATACTGGTTTGGCAGTAATTCTTCAAAATATCACGAAAACGATATTCCCTCTCAATCAACTAGACTTTGATATTTTCACCAGAAATCTTGGTTCAGGACTCAGACTGACATTGTCCTCCATGTCATCAAGAACATTTTCAAAAAAATATTGATACTTTGAGAACATGGTTAAGCTGTCATTTCGTGATATTTGGAGGGAAAAAAATGGTTAATTAGCACTTATATCAATATTTCGTTTTAGCATCAATCAGATTATGTATCTATCATTACGTTCAAAAATTTTCATCATCTTAGCGTCGCTCGTGTTTGCCCTGAAAATCCATCCTGAAAAGACCCAAAATGATATTTTGTTACAATTGATATCTGGACATATCAGAACCAATAAAACACTGCCAATGTAGTTGTTGATGTTGTACAGATGCTGCATGCAAAAATCAGCTCAAAATTCCAACCGCTTCATGGTTTTTCAAATATTTGGTAAATTTTTGCAAAAATCTGCCATCAAACTCAAAAAGAGGCCTTGGATCCAGGGCCTACATGACCCTCCATGATCATGAATGTATAGGACTGAAAAGTCTGTAAGACCTGGGTACAAGGTATTCTTAAAGTGGTCTGCATCCGCAAACTGTGCGTGATATAACGCTGAAAATGCGGGATATTGATGATAGATACATAATCTGATAGATGTTAAAGAGAAATTTTTATATCAATGCTGGTTTGGCAGTAATTCTTCAAAATATCACAAAAACGATATTCCCTCTCAATCAACTAGACTTTGATGTTTTCACCACAAACCTTGGTTCAGGACTCAGACTGACATTGTCCTCCATGTCATCCAGACAATTTTCAAAAAATGTTGATATTTTGAGAACATGATCAAGTTGTCATTTCGTGATATTTGGAGGAATAAATGGTTAATTAGCACTAATATCGATATTTCGCTTTAGCATCAATCAGATTATGTATCTATCATTACGTTCCAAAATTTTTATCATCTTAGCGTCGCTCATGTTTGCCCTGAAAATCCATCCTAAAATGACCCAAAATGATATAGTGTTATAATTGATATCTAGACATATCAGAACCAATAAAACACTGCCAATGTAGTTGTTGATGTCGTAAAGATGCTGCATGCAAAAATCAGCTCAAAATTCCAACCGCTTCATGGTTTTTCAAATATTTGGTAAATTTTTGCAAAAATCTGCCATCAAACTCAAAAAGAGGCCTTGGATCCAGGGCCTACATGACCCTCCATGATCATGAATGTATAGGACTGAAAAGTCTGTAAGACCTGGGTACAAGGTATTTTTAAAGTGGTCTGCACATGCAAACTGTGCGTGATATAACGCTGAAAATGCGGGATATTGATGATAGATACATAATCTGATAGATGTTAAAGAGAAACTTTTATATCAATGCTGGTTTGGCAGTAATTCTTCAAAATATCACGAAAACGATATTCCCTCCTAATCAACTAGACTTTGATGTTTTCACCACAAATCTTGGTTCAGGACTTAGACTGACATTGTCCTCCATGTCATCAAGAAAATTTTCAAAAAAATGTTGATATTTTGAGAACATGATCAAGTTGTCATATTGTGATATTTGGAGGAATAAATGGTTAATTAGCGTTGATATCAATATTTCGCTCTAGCATCAATCAGATTATGTATATGTAATTACATTCCAAAATTTTCAGCATCTTAATGTCGCTCGTGTTTGCCCTGAAAACCTGTCCAAAATGACCCCTGTTTGAATACCTCAGTTTTATGTTAAACTGAACAGGACGGATATTCATGTCATATGTGAACTGATATGTCCGTCCTCATCTTGAAATGAAGGAATGCTGTGAGGAAAACCTTTGGATGACTCGGGGCTGCTGATTGATCAAAAATACTAAGATTTTTCATTTCACACTGATATCTTTGGTCAGAGTCCATCAACAGCTGTAGAACAAGTCATCAGCGTTAACAGCTCTTTCAGCCTGACAATTCCCAGAAACGATTTCAATATCCGTATCAGTCAGCCTCCTATTTGGTAGCCCGCGGAATCCGTATTCTGCCCAATTCGGAAAAAATCATATAGCTATTAGATACAGCGGGTTATCTTAGAATTCCGCTGCGTGGAGTTCTCCATGCCTGGAGATATGTAATTTCCTGCTTTTCCTAACAAATAGCTCTGCGCCATTCAACTTGTGGAAGATTGGTCGGATACCCACTGGGGATTTTTTAGATTCTCCAGCTGAAAAAGGCAGTTGTAAATGGGCGATTTCTGTCTCTTTTGTCGTCATGGTTTGTCATGTCTTTGAGTTATTGTTTTTTGGGTTTTTTTCATTATTATGTACATGCACTGATTTATCTTGGTCTAGTTTTAAAACGCCCACTCAGGGGAAGGTCATACAAATTGTGTGAATGATAACCTTTGTCTTTGAGCAAATATAAGAGAGAAAAAGCTAAGATAATGAAAGAGCCCAATTTCGTTACCACATAATTGTAAATTACATTAACTTGGATTAAGGTTGAGTCAAGGAATGCAGGTTATCTTTTAGGAAGATGGTTGGTTTGGTTTGTGGTTCAACGGTTAATCCAATAATCGCCTTATTTGAGCAACTATCCAGAAAGAAGTCCCAAGATATTTGCTGTATCGGAGATAAAAAACCAAGATATCGGCCAAAAGTATTGGGGACAATATCTGTACTCCGTATTTGCCTTTAACCAACACATGTCATGGAGATATTCAATGAAAGTATATTGCCACTGTTCAAACATGTTTTGAGCCACTGGAGTCTGCCAAATAGGATTTCCGTATCTGGTTTGGTTTATCAAAATGACTGAGGTGCATCTTGTGGGGATTTCCTACTTGAAGTGCAAGTTCCGAGACTTATACCACTTGGCACCGATTTTCGTGCTCAAGAAGTGCTTGTTAGGAGATTTCACGTGAGGGTATATAACAAGGTCAAGGCAATAGTTCCGAAAAACGAGCAGAGAAGTTAGATATAACGCTTATTGGTAAGAAAGCTTGGTGGTTGGTTCTTGCCCTCAATGAAGGTTGCATTTGGATGCGGCATTTGAATGCAAAGGGGCTTGTCCAAGGTCACAGGCAAACAGTTAGTGTAGGAATTATACCTACCACTGGATGCCACTAAGTCCCATCTTACCCTAATATGTCAAATCCTCACCATTGGAGAAGGGACAGGTCAATCTCAGAGCCTTGTGTGTGAAGATGCTAAGTCAAAGCTATTGCCTAAAGCCCATTCTCTGATTATACACAAACTTTAATCCCCCTCTCTTCAAGCGGACAAAGAGCACTACACCTTTAACTCTCAAAGTCATTTTTCAACATTTCAACTTGCGCGCTGTTTATTCTGTTAATGAACTGAGATAGCATTAGCTCTTGCCATGTTTTATAACCATGGCGATTCATTTCACTTTAAGTCACTTTTATGTTGGTTTCATCCCGTGAGTGTTTGTAGCGGAGTCAAATTGCTTGTGAAACAAATGTCTAACTTGGTCTCGAGTCAACATTAGTGATAACGTAACAAAGGATTGAATTTTGAATCTCTGAGGTTTTAGAACATGGTAAAGAAAGCGATTGTGGGGATGTTTGTTGAGTAATCGGAGATGAACGGTGTTGCGGTTAATGGCTTCTGGAAATGGCATGAGTCAAGATAGAAATCAGTTGTGTGCTAACTTGGAGACAGTGGGTTTTCAACGGAATTTAAATGAAAATATTGCCAAAAATATCTTTTCGATATCCTGCATTGACTAATATCTAAGATAGACCTTACTTGCATCGGTTGATTGATAAAAAGGTGATGCAACCAATTGACGTACCATTTGTTGTGACAGAGATGTCAGAGTATTGACATTATTTTGATGCAGACCCTAGAGAAAATCGGCGCTGCCTATAGGGATGTTGATACCCTATTGACTGTCACCATCAGATCATTGTGACTGAGACGCGAAGTTAATTTTGTTTGAGTTTTTGACCCAATCCCTCGTGAAAATTAGCACGGCGTATTGGGATACCAATTCCCTGTATCCTAATTCGCGTAACACAATCAACACTGCTTTAGTTAAATGAACTGATTTCACCCAGTTTGGGATTTTGATATGTGAGCATAATAAATCAAGGGAATGCACTCTTACAGCACTCCAGGCAATGCATCGTAATATTTCATTCACTACGGGAACCATCTCTCATTGCAATCAGCATCAAGGGACATTTCCGTGAAACTTGTTAATTTTGAAATATCGCCACATCAAACACAACGATATTGAGTTGAATTATTCATGTTTTCCAGCTCTGTAGTTTTAAAAATTAGTGAGGTGTGGTTTACTACACTGGATTTGGAGTTACTCGGTCCCGTAGGTTAAATCCTTTTGATTTTCCGATAGAAATCTAGGTCGCTCTCCAGAACCTATACTTAAACGTGTTAAAGGGGGTAAAGTGAAGTTGTGTTTTAAAACAACACGTTGACTCCGACTAAAAGAACATGAAGTTCACCAAACTCTTTCCCACCTCACCTCTAATGGCTTTCACAATTTTGTCTTTGCAGGGCCTCAGTGTTTGAGTTTAATGACATATGGTACAAAGATGATGGAGCTCTCACCAAACTGTTCTGTGAGGACAGTAAGTATAGTTTAATTCACACAAAAAGTGCACTGAATCAAAGTCAAGTCAAGCACTTTCTGTCACAATTGCAAAAACGTTTGCTGCCAACAACCACGAAGGCACTAAAAAAAAAGAAGGAGCTGCTGGTTCCTGTGGTGATCCCTAAAAAAGTTACTGGGAAGGAAAAGATGTTTTGACTCAGCTTCTTGGCAGTGTCCATTTGGCTACCACTGGTTTGCAGGAAATGTTATTCAAGTCAACTCCTCAAGAACCGTTGTAGCATAATTTGATGTTGTCTCTTCTTCTCCGCCTCCTCACTGCACCCTGCACCTTTAAATGTTAGTCTAGACAGTTTAACCCCCACTTCACTTTGCTGCATCAAATCGCTGGTGTATCACACTTTTCAGGGCCAGCTAGACCTACCCGGTCTCTTCATCCTGATCAATCTACCTTTGCAGCGGGCACCGGTGAGACAAACCCGGCTGCCATGATCCCCGATTGCTGTGCCTGCGGCGTCGCTAAGTATCATATGGTGTTCCAGGGAAACTGGTCGAGGCACACACATCCAAAGGACTATCCAACCAGTAAGTGATCTTGGGCAAGGAACTTTACTTCAGATTCCTAGCTAATACAAAATTTTACTCAAAACTAAAAGGGGACAACTATTTTCTTCCAAAAGGACCAATTCATAGAAACAATTTTCTCCCCTGAAGCCAATACATTCTTCAGTTTAGTAGGAAGAGTTGGTTAAATTGGAATATTTCTGCCAAAGAATTAACGAGTCGAACTATGTGGTGCAGAAATAATTTGAGTGCCTTGCTCGAGAGTGTTATATGTCACTATTGAGCAGCACGCGAGCCTGATGTTGCCCCTTCGAGTGGGAACAGATGCTGAGAATGTACTGTAGTCAAGTCATCGAGGCAAAGTGTTATTTTGGTATTAACTGCTAGTTAAAGGACAAATAAGGTTGTTATCATGTTGGTTTGTCTCTCTTTAAATTTCACAGTGTTTTCTTAACATTTGATGTACCCAAATTACTCCTCAATCAAGTCTCTCTTAAACACATAGAACATTGAGAAGAAGTATCCTTGTAGTTTGTCGATGGAATTTTAACCCATTAAACATCCTTCGTGGGTTTAGATTAACAAGAAGCTTAAATCTCTTGCTAACGGTGAAGGTACTTGGTCCTTGAAAGTGACCGTGAAATTGAGAAATTGACATAGAAGCATCTCAGACTCCTGATATGCCAAATGAAAATCAATCATCTTTTCACCCTTTTGTTTCAGAAAAACAACTCCTCCATTGGTCGAACATCGTTGGTGCCTCCCATTCCAAGGACTATATGTTATGGCAGTATGGGAATGAGGCCTCTCAAGGGGTGAAAGACGTCTGCGAGTTTGGCTACCCAAGGAGTATGGAGAATGAAATTAAAGAACACGTGGGTTGATATTTTGAGACTACTTCAAAAATGAAATGGTTTCAAAACATAAGTGCCAGATCCAGTGTCGGCAATATTAGCCAACTGAAAGTGCTTTTCAATAGTCTTTAATTAGCCCGCGTCTACAAAAATTGGTACCAATTATCCACAAAATAATCCATGATGATACGTAAGAACAATGGCATGAAATCTGATAACATTGCCAGAAAAAATCCGAGAATCCATTTCGTGTCACGCATTTACGCCAGGGGTGGTTTCAGTAATTTGTTTTATAGATTGATGTCATGATTCCTGGATACTGCCCATGGCTAAGCCATTGATTATCCATTTAAGGGATATTTTCAGCGGGAGATATTGACATGATCTGACAATATCTCGTTTCAAGTTTCAATACCAATTAGGGCCATCGATAAAAAGATTTCAGTCTAACTACAGCGAGAAATCTAAGTCACTGTCAGTGTGTGATGTACAGCAGTGTCTGTTCTAGATGAAGCAGGATGATAGTTTTCATCACGAGAGCGACTTAGCCACATGTTACGGTGTCACAAAGAACAGTTGGGTGGAGTTTGATTTGCGTGTGGTTGCGAATGAAGTTTCAAAGTCGTTTGTTTTTCAATGTTTTTTAGGCTTATTTCGAAGTAAAACTTTCACCAGTTAGAAGGTTAACCAAATTTGCACCTTTGTTGGGATGCTATTGGTCTTGGGTCCTTGTCATCATCGTAAACTCTCTCTGCCACAAAGCTTTTAAATTGAAATCCCTGAATGACTTGTCCTGCTATCTGGAAATTTAATTTTGAACTACTGAATCAAAATCTCTAATGGTAATACCCTCTTTGATAAGTGATTTAAATCACTACAACCATTGAGCTACTGGACCCAAGTTGATTTCATACTGAAACAACAAGGATTGTATGGACTGCCAGCACAGGTTTACCTCCAGAAGTCCCTCATTGCTTTTGATCTCTTCCAGGGTGAACATGTGAGGACAGTCATAAAGACACCAGGCATCTGGAACAACCTAGCTGACTCTAGATGGGCGCGGTTCACCGTCAACCGGACGCACCATCTTATGTCCATGTTGACAATGTTGGGCCCAAGCCCTGACTGGTGTGTCGGTAAGGATTGAATTTTTGTTTCCTTTCTCTCGGAAAAAGTTTTTACATCTGATTGAGAAGCATATCTCTTGGAAGAATAACAGATTATGAGTGCTATGGTTTGCTCCAAGTTGTTGAGAAAGGTTGTGTATCATTTGGTTGGAGTGAAGTTCTGTATGGGTTAAAACAGTGGGACGGTAGAGGTTCATTTGAGGTAGGTTTGGTAAACTTTTATTAGAAACTGTAGGAATGACAGCAATATGCAACATTTCTTAAATTCGTGGAGCAAGCTATAGCAATGTGTCAGACTGTACCTGCTGAGACCTTTATCTTTGAATGCAAAGTTTTGATTTTAAAACCATAAAGGGGTACTTCTTGTTCTAAAAATCTCTCAAACTACAGTAGAACCTCTCTATTAAGGACACCCTCGGGACTGACAAGTGCTGTCCTTAATAGAGAGGTGTCCTGATTAGAGAGGTCAAATTGAATGGAAACAGCCAATTTGGGACCAAACCTAGTGTCCTTAATAGAGAGGTTGTCTGTAATAGAGAGGGGTCCGCTAAGGGAGGTTCCACTGTATTGCCATTTTGTTCTAGGTGTGAGTGCCCTGGACCTGTGCAAGGCTGACTGTAATTGGAAGGGAGACATTAGGATTGAGTTGTACCCCTGGGATGCTGGCACTGATAGTGGACTATCATACATGGTAAGATCATTTACTAGTAGTAGTGTGTTTAATAGCGGCCATAATGTCAACCATAATGCCAAGGCGTCTTTATTTTTCTCAATTATGGTCATGTTGTTATCTACAGTTCCAAGCATGGGAACATACTTGCCCAGTGACTGCAGATACCATTGTTGCATGCATGCTGCTACGTTGAGGCTCCATTCTTAGATATCTATTTTTATTTCAGTCTCAAAATGCCAAGACCGTCCCACAAGAAAAAATAAAGCGCATCCTAAAACAGAATATTGATAATGCAGGATCGCCATTCTATGGCCCAGATCCTATCAAACCCATGGCAACTCTCATCATCAAACGTCTGCATCCGAAAAATGACAATGAATGCATCCAGGATACAGCATTGGTGGATGACACTCGCCTTAATCCCGCTGGCAGTGACGAAACAGACATGACAAAGAAATCACAGTTGATGTCAGGTGAGAGGTCATGACCTTTAAGGTCAAATTACAACCTTTCTTAAGGTCATTTACTTAACTCCTCTGTTGCAGTCTCTGACCTTGCACGTTTGTGTTTTAGTTGGATAAAAGTTTGTGTATCCAAATTTGTTTTGAAATGTAAGCTAGCATATGTTGGTGATTTGTTTCTATCTATAAAAAGTGTTGTTTGACTTATACATTGTAGTAAATATTTGAAAAATGATTGTGGCATTCCAGTTTCCTGAATATATGTGATATCCAGTACCAGCCTCTACCTTTTCTTGTCAAAGTCATATGTTGTACAGTTTCATTTTATAAATATGTCAAAGAACTCATTAAGACATGCAATTTAAATGTCTAAGAAGGAATGAAGTATGCCAGAAAGGATTATGACTGAAGATTTTGAAAAGCAAATTTAGCTCTGAACTGGCTTTCAGGCAAAATATCTTCCTTTCTGCTTTCCATCTGCAACAGACAACTCCATAAAATACCCAGCGCCTATTAAAATCACTTATGAACCACATTTGCACCTACTCACAAGATCTTTTATCATCATCATACAGTTGTGTTCAAAAGTAACATTCACTTGAATGCACACAATGCATCATTGAAGATACTCATTATATTATGTTCAATATTAAACCCAATCACAATTTTTACCAAAATGTTAACAACTGTTGGAGTTTCATTGCTGTAATGCATCTAAATTGTGATCTTAGGTAGATTACAGAATGTAGCATCTCACTTGCAAAGCCATTACTTTTGGACAGAACTGTAATCCATCACATATTCACCAATTGCCTCTTACCAATACCTCTTTTGATTTCTCAACCATTTAAGTATTTCAGAGCTTGTTTTCGTGGATGCTGCGTACTTCATCTTCATCGCAATAGGTGTCGCTAGTGTGTAATGTCTCTTGCATGCCTCGAGCAGATTTGGAAGGTCTCAGTCTCCCTTATTGTTATTTCATCTATTGTCTCATGTTTTGTGCTATCAGTTGATCATTATGTCATCTTTTAGAAAGGCAGACAGTTAGTTTAAGGCCACTCCTCTATGGAACTCTTCAGATGATATTCAGTTTGCTACCGCGTCACATGTGGCAATGATGTAACATCATGCATCACAATTCATTACATCACAACGTCATGAAATTGGTATTTTGGTTCATCTTAGCTTATGTGAACACAAATTGGTTCAAAAACTCATTGGCCATCTTAGTGAAATGGTTAAGGTTGCATGATCTAAAAGCTAGACGACTTTGTTGATGGGGAGAGATGTGATATCTGTCGATCGTAACAACGATTTTATAATTATTTAGCAACATCATTGTGAGCTCAAATTGAGTTATTTATGACAAGAGCAGATTTTTGGAGGAGTAAAATAAGAAAGATTTGGAGTAGGGGCTTAGAATGCACAAGGGGAAGAATAAGGAAATTGGTAGCTTCTCTTGTTTTGTTGACAGTGATCTAAAACCATTCTGTTTGCTTTCAGGTAAGTGCGATACAACTGATTGGACAGATTGGGGCCCGTGCAGCGTCACGTGTGGCGTCGGCATGAAAGTGCGCTCTCGCTCCCTTGTCATGGAAGGCGTGCCACGGAGCATGTGCAGCACCATCGAACTCATGGAGAAAGAGAACTGCCTCGGCTTAGAGAACGAGTGCGATTATAGCGCTCTGTGCGCAGTCTCCGGTTGGTCCGAATGGTCGCCGTGCTCCGTGACATGCGGCAAAGGCATGAGGCAGCGGGAGCGGTATTTGATTCGTAAGGCAGAGATGGCGCAGTGTACCGACACACCTGTCTTTGAGAGGGAAATTTGCATGAATGCAATTTTAGATTGTTCCCAGGTGGATGCTGATAAGAACTTCACTGGTAAGGGAAACGGATCTCTGAGTTGCTGATGGTAAATTCCATGTGGTTCTTTCCAGTTTGAGTGAGACCAAACACCTATACTTCAAATGTTGTTACTCTGAAGTACACTTTTTGTACATGTATGCCTCTTTGAAGTTATACTGTTCCTCAATGGGTTTTGGTTGAGTCAAAAGTGCATTAGTTTCTTGTCACTTGACTCGCGGCTTAATTGCTGTCTTCATACTCATAACAACTGGTTATGGCTTTAGTTTTACAATGAATGATGATCCAAAATATGATCCTCCTGGACCTCCTTGTTTCACACTCCCTTTAAATGTTGCTGGGGAGATGCAAAAACCTTGGTGGTCAAGGAGAAATACGATATGATAATAGCGACTAATCCATTTAGAGTGTATGGATATCATCTTAGAGTATAGTTGATTTTTCCGTTGTGGGAACAAAATGTAACTTATATCATGTGGCTGTAACATTGAATAGTTAGATTATATACAGGTAAGTATGAATGCTTAACAACATTATTGCAATATTATCAAAAAATATTACAATCTGCTAAAAAGTGACCAGTCAGGTTGTTTCAGAAAAGTTTGTTAACTGAAACAGTCCTCGAATCTGAATCATTTTTGCATGGCTTGTGAAGGTAAATTTCTTCTCCACTTGTGAGAATACAACCAACAGTGTATTATTGCTTGACCTTGAAAATGACCGGAAGATTTTGTTCAAATATCATCAACTTGCATTTTGTTTCAGTTATCTGTTCGTCACCAAAAGTGGTTGGCACGTGCCGTGGAAGCTTCCTCAGGTGGTACTGGGACACAAACAGGGAAACATGTCTGCCATTCCATTATGGCGGTTGCCGAGGAAATGACAACAGATTTGTCACTCAGGAGAAATGTGACGTCATGTGCAGAAATGGTATGATTGAAAAGGATTCAGTGACTGAATTCTTCTTCTTAGTGATAGAAAAGTTTAGTTGTGTGTGGCTGTGGGAAGTAATTTGACTGTAGCCTGGCTCAATGTTACCTCGTACCCCACAGCCTGGTCTGGTGAACTAGATAGTGAACTCGTCTTTGGTTAAGATATGCATGTTCAGTTCGTGATAATATTCCAAACGCTCGGCCTGCATACAAATAATGCAAGGATAGATGAGTGACACACAGTTAAAGTGACCAGTTTTATAGCAGCTATTATGTCTCAGGCGGACTGTTCAATTTGGTTATCTCTGCTCTCTTACATTGTATCCTCTCCCCAAAAATATGCAGGAAATCCGCTATGACACTTAAGCCTACAGTAAAATCAGTGAGGTGCTGTCACGACTCTCTGATTGTGTTCTTTCAATCTCTCATCACAGCATTCAGAAACACCAACTATATCGATCCTGACGGCACCGTCAACAATGGAGGAGACCCGGTCGACTGCATGGTCACCCCCTGGACAGAGTGGACCGGGTGCTCGAAGACCTGTGGCAGGGGTTTCATCTCCCGCAGCAGGATGGTCAAGAGACCACCAGAGAATGGCGGGGAGGTGTGTCCCAAGAAGCTGGAGGCCAAGAAGAGATGCAGGGTGCAGAAATGTCGTAAGTTTTCAGTTTCTTTGTTTCTAAATAGCCTGGCCTTTGAAG
This sequence comes from Lineus longissimus, assembly GCF_910592395.1. NCBI lineage: Eukaryota > Metazoa > Nemertea > Pilidiophora > Heteronemertea > Lineidae > Lineus > Lineus longissimus. Next base: position 8,935,110 of record NC_088312.1, on the reverse strand, counting down.
GAGGGTGCCATGAAAGCCTGACTTATGAAGGAGGGTGCCATAAAAGACTGGCCTTACATGGAATGTGAACTAGAATAGCCGTAAGTTTCCTAATAGGTTAATGTTATCCTGTCCTTCTTTCTTCAGCTGTGGACTGTGAGCTTGGCTCCTGGGCTCCTTGGTCCGCCTGTACTCAAACATGTGGAGATGACAACATCCAGTCCAGACTTCGCCCAGTCAACAAGAAGCCCAAGCGAGGTGGTCGCCCATGCCCTCCAAGGTTAGAGAGACGATACTGTAACACGCCATTATGTCCAGGACAAACAGCAGTAAGTGACCCAAGACCTCAGGTTTAAACTCCTGCCGTTATATCATATCCTGGTTTACGACACCAGCCTCATGTCTCATTCTAGGACACTAGCATTTGTCAAATCCTAGTTGAGGACACCACTATTTGTCACATCCTTATTGAGGACTCTTATCATTAAGTCACATCCTTGTTTGAGATACCTCGATCATGTAACATCCTAGTTGAGGTCCCCTACTTGGGGACACTGCTAGTAGACAACGCCAACATTTGTCACAACCTAGTTTAGGAACATTGTGGTCGAGAACACTACATATAACCAGATATCCATTACTCCCCTTTTAAGTGTAATTTGCACTAAAGCCGTTTGCATGATGCTTGGAGTTCGAGCTGGCCAGCACCTCATGAGTTAGAAAGCTCTTTCACTGACCTACTTATTTTGCTTTTGATAATTTCACCCAAACTTCTCATTTCAGACAATGAGTCCAGAAGAACGAAACAGATATTTAGCCCAGGCACCACTGGCCGACAACATCAGATACCGATACTAACATGGGGGATTTGGTTGGGCTAGGATCCTAAGTGATTCTTTTTCCATTGGAAATTTGCCCTGCCCATATATTCAAGTTGGTCCTTTCCGGTGTGAAAGTTTTGAAAATTAGACCTGAAGGAACCAACTCATTACAGATGTAATGACCAATGAAGTGGTGCTATTAACTCTTTGTCTGCCAACATGGTTCTTGTTGCAAATAGGTTTGATTGTTTTTCAACTTTTTCATGGAAAAACTATCAGCAATGTTTTAGTCTGTTGGAAATTGTTTCTATACAGGCTAAAAAATGAGATATAACTTGTATCTGTGTTGAATACTGTGCAGTATTGTTCGTTAGAATTTCCCCCAAATCTGCATACAATTCTTGTACTACCATGACATCTGGTGTTTTATTGAAATATCATTTCGTTCTGGTTCGAATATGGCAATTTGCAGAGATTTCATAATGTTTTTGGTAGGCAAAGAGTTAAACATCTTATTATTACTCGAGATAACATAAACTATTGTAATTCCAAGTCAATACCAGATTAAAGAGAAATCTGGTTTTTCTCCCCAAAACGTATGCTTCAATCCTAGACTGCATGGGTTCTTTATGAGTGAAATCCATATCAATCCGTGTTGGAGTAACCCAGCCAAAATGAGCTCATCAATAGAGATTTCCATTGGAAATTTGAATCTTGGCCAGGCTCAAACCTGTAGAGTATGGAGTATTTTGAATTGAGACTTTTCATGATGGGACATGAAAGGGAGACTACATAATTAAACCGCTATTTTTCGATGAACAATTCTGATGATGAACAAGTGAGACATTTTGCATAATAATGATGATAAATCGTATGATTTTGATAGATATGTATATATTATATATTGTATGAATGCATTCCAGTCATCTTAACACTGGTATTGGCAGAAAGAAGAGAATTTGATCATAGGGCATACTTCTTAATATCTGTTCATTCGAAACCAAAAAAATATGAATATCATCATAAGAGGCACATATAGTACTTCTTTTGTGAAGTCAGTGGTGGATAGGGTGTGGTGAAAGAGGTATACACCCCTCCCCTTTCTGTCGACATCTACGATTTTTTAAGGGCGCCTGCCCTCAAGATGCAAAGAACTACTCCTAATTTCAGTCTTTGATGCCCGTAAGCACATCAATTGGCACTTAAATTACCAATTTTTCTTGGTGTGGTCCCCCAGGTTGTGATTGGGGAGACTTTATTTCTAAATTAGTAATGTTTAAACGATGTACATCTTCTAGTACATCATTTGGCACACCTAAAATCGTCTTGGGTCCATTGAGTGGCCCTTTCTCTGATTCTGTCCATGCCGGTAACATGTACAAAACAATGTAAAAAATTATTTTAAATGTTTGATTTTATATATGAATGCTCGTGAGACAATGTATGTAAATGAATATTTGCCAAAAAACGCATTGTCAAAAAGCCACAAAAAAATCTAGTCCTAATTGTAGATGTTGCCCAATGTTCACTGTGGTCACACACTTTAAAGGGAAGCTATGGGAATGATTCCCCATTCGACCAACAGTTATAACTTTAACATCTACGTAAACTGCGTATTCTTAAAAACAACTGTGGCTCTTGGTTTTATAAATAAACAAACATTAATGAGTGAAATGCATGATTTTAATTGGTACGTCATGGATGCAGCCATTGTGACAATCAGCTGTTCGAACAATGGCGAATGCTTGGAATGACAGATGACAGTTCTTCGATTTCTTCGTGTTCTTCGTCAAAGTCTGGCGATGAATCCTTCGATTACAACCGTGCATCAGCAGAAGAACGAGCAGGTCTAGTTCCCTATGCGTTTGAGCCAAGGTACCAGGGCAGAAAAAGGTCTGGAAACTTAGTGGAAACGAGTAGTACTCGCCTTGATGAAAAAACCCCACTGCATCCATGACGTCATTCGCCCGGGAGATTTGAACAAACATGGCTACCCCCGCAAACTGCTTATTAAATGCAATTTTCTGCACTATCTAGGAATATTCATCATATCCTTGGTGTAGAGTATTTGTTTGTCTTGTAACTTGGTATGTATTTGTTTAAAAAAATATTTGATTTTGCTGCATCAATTTATTCCCATAGCTTCCCTTTAAAAAAGTAGGTATTTGTAGTACAAATTTTCCAAGGGAGATCACATAAAAAGAAAATTGAAAGCTGAAATAATTTGAAAATGTCTAAAATACCATAATTGTTTTGTATTTCATTGAACATCTCACGTCTTGCTAGTGCACAAATCATATCTCTGCTTGTAAAACTCACTGAGCTGTTCATCATCATGCAATAGACTTTTAAAAATTTGATTCTGTTCTGATTTTTTACCTCAATTAATACATAAAATAGGTTTCTTTATAGACAAAGTTGACAAATATTATTGCTCTATCATTTGATCATATCCTGGAGCAATTTGCATAGTGCTGTTTGGCCAGATACCAAATGATTCCCAGACTCATAAGCTTTCTACCACAGCCTTATTATAACCCCAATACAGTGGAACATCTCTATAAGGACACCCTTGGAACTGATAAATGCTGTCCTTGATAGAGAGGTGTCTGCTTAGGGAGGTACACCAATACTGTAGAACCTCTCTATTAAGGACACCCTTGGGACTGGCCAATGCTGTCCTTAGTAAACTGCACTGTCACAACACTTTATATAAATATATATTTTGTAATAATAAGAGTGTAATAATTTTAATAATAGAATGTCCTTTTTGAAAAGTTGATCCAAAATTGAGGAGTGTTTTGTTGAATCTGTATTATTTTCGTGAATTTTGTACAAGATAGGGCAAAGCGCATTTCAAGCAGACGCACTGATTGGTTAAGTAGTGACTTTCCATCAAAGACCTTTAGAAGTATTGGACGAGTGATTTGAAAGATTTGGATTCGACGAGACTTCAGTGAAGGTGGTTGTGGCTAAGACATCAGAAAGACGTGGATGCGACCGGCCTGTCTTCAGTTAAGGTGATTGTGACAAGAATAGATGAGATATATTGCAAGAAATACATCAAGCAGCTAATGAGTTGTGACCTTTATGCGGAGAAAGGCTGCAGAGGTTTCAGTAGATATCTACATTTGTATTTATGCTGTCTGCAACCCTGTTTAGTTGTCATTGTGCAGACAATTATCTCTCTATCAACCTGTTGCTGGTTGTACCACAATGAAGAAATTTAGATGCCATTACAATAAATTTTATACTTTTCAAATTGCGTCTTGTTGGTAATTATGACCATGCCACCAGGTAATTGGTGTGGTCAGTATTGTTTTTAGCTCAGCAGAAGAAGTCAGCGGAACTAGTCAAAAAGCTATTCGAATGGTGTCCGTCCTTCCGTCCATCCACCCATCCTTCCATCCGCCGAGGGTAAAATTTGGCATTTTGTAACCGTAAGACCGAGGCACTTGTTTCCATGTTTTGCACATTGTACCCATGTATTTCAGCTGAGCGCCAGGACCTTTGGCCTCTTGTTACTATCCAGAGGTGGAGTAAATTGAAAACAACTGGTTCAAGGGTGAGTCTTATTGAGTATGCACGACTCTTCTACATAGTTGGGGAATCCCACTGTCATGTCTCTGTGCCGCTGAAATGGTGTCACGAAACAACGGCAAAAAGTACAAGATCATCGTTCTTTCAGGGCGCAATAAAGCTCTTCCTCCCTATCCATGTACAGCCGAAATAGACTCAATAATTAAAACAACAATTCATGAGAGGTCTCTCAGGTGACTAGAGTGTCTCTCGTACCTGGCTGGGGTCCTTGTCAATTTTTTGTTTTTGTTTCGTCTTCCATTTTGGTTTCGTTTTCCAAAATGTCTTGCCAACTTACTCTGATGAGAAGGTGTCGGTATTGATTATTATTTTGTCTTTGAACAGGACTTGTCAGTTGTCTTTTAATGAACATGCACCCAGGAGTGGCGGCCTGGTGGTGTTGTCATAAATTCACTTTAGTGAATTTGCCAATTCAAGTATATATTAATCTTCCTCTTCGTAGAGACCAATGGAGTCAATTTGGGGGAAATCCTGATTGTCTTTCCGTACGGGCGACAGGACCTCTTTTTGCATCTTCAGAAGATTGTGCCAGTGCCTAGGTTTGTACAACTTAGTTCTTAACCCTACGGCCAAAATAGTGACTTTGCCAATTCAAGTATATATTAATCTTCCTCTTCGGAGAGACCAATGGAGTCAATTTGGGGGGAAATCCTGATTGTCTTTCCGTACGGGCGACAGGACGTCCGGAGTGTACCTCTTTTTGCATCTTCAGAAGATTGTGCCAGTGCCTAGGTTTGTACAACTTAGTTCTTAATCCTACGGCCAAAATAGTGACTTTGCCAATTCAAGTGTATATTAATCTTCCTCTTCGGAGAGACCAATGGAGTCAATTTGGCGGGAAATCCTGATTGTCTTTCCCTACGGGCGACAGGACGTCCGGAGTGTACCTCTTTTTGCATCTTCAGAAGATTGTGCCAGTGCCCAGGTTTGTACAACTTAGTTCTTAACCCTACGGCCAAAATAACAAATGATCAGAGTGTTCTCATAGCAAATGCAAATCCCTGGTTGGAGTCCTGCTATTCCAAAATAACCCATTAGCCCTGAACCGTGATTGGCGAGGCCAACTGTAATCACTCGCAAGAAGGCTGACATCACAGGGGCCGTCGTCCTTGCCTGCATATCAACAGCAAAAAGCATTGTCCTCACGAACTCTCATACCATTTGACGATATCACAAAATCTAAACCTCGTACGCATCTGTTGATATTCGTACGGGAGAAAAACCATTTATCCTGTTGACAGCGCCACTAGTGTCGCGGCCGGGTGTTTTGTTTCGGAAACAGAAAGTGGCTAACCGCATGGGAAATGACATTTTGCTTTGATCAAATGGTTTGGTTATCGTGCGACACATACATAAATTTATCCGTACGGGAGAAAGACCATTATTGTGCCGCAACCAGTCGCTCTTGAGATCGCCATGCAGCGTCATGTTGCTGGGAACCAAAGGTACCATGGGAGAGAAAAAACATTTCAGATTACCCCGATGCTTTTTGTGCCATCGGGTATGATTGGAGAAAGACCATTTACCCGTGACCTCATGCATATCTTGTCTGATTCGAAAGTATCTGCTGCCAGTAACGCCCGATTCCATCTGGTCACTCGCTAATTTACCACGGCAGTCATTATTTCTGGCCCGAAAATTTTACTGCGGTCGGTGGGTTTTTGTGTACTGGTCGTTTCTCCAAATAAATTCTATTTGAATCTCCCGCATTCCTATAGGCCCTTGCTTGGCGAATTTTTAGGCCCTTGTTATTGGCCTCGGTTTGAGTCGAGAAAATGTCAGCCATTGACTAGCGACGAGCTGCTCTTCCGATATTTCAATATTATGCCTTTATTCCGGTAAGATATTATCTGAAAACCGTTTTTGTCGATAGAATGTGAAGTAATGTTCTCGCCGGCTTGATATGGCTATTTGTAATAGGCCTTTAGACATGTCAGACCGCTTTTGGTGATATCTATAATATATTTCATTGCGGCTGCGCCTGAGCGTGTAGTTGAAGTCTGGAATATCAATCAAGTTGCCCCTTTCCGCTTACTTATAAATTGTTTCTGTAAATTTCTAACTTTCTGATTTATTTTCATGGTAAAATGGAAAAGCAGTTGACAAGATATCCTGAACGATAGGCCACCACTCGGCACTAACGACCGGTGGGAGGGGAGGAGGATGCGACTGCCTTGTTATTGGAGGATGTTGACAACCATCTGTGCCGCTGTCTTACCTCAGTCTAGCATAGTCGTTTGACTTTGTCCCCAACGCTTGAGCCATTGATACTATAGAGGCAACGATTTGGTAAGTTGACAGGTTCACAGATCTTCCTAATTATGAGAAACAAAAGGATTGTTTTTGGTGCAAGGAATAAGCAAACCTGCTGATTTTTCTCTTCCAAAAACCTCATCAATGCTAGAATAAGGGTCATTGCTATTGCAAGCTAGCATTTTGAAGGAAAAAAATCACCTATAGTTTATGAGTAAACGATGATTTTATTTGCCGCTTTTTCAAGCTTTTCCAATGGCCAGGGCTAAATCATGAGGTTTTGAAAGGAATCAGATTTGATGTGGTGACTTAACAGCCAGCATGGCCAGAAACAGCGATGTAAGAGCTTGGTGAAATAACATGTTACATGACTTTTCCATTCATTGATGGTTTGCAAAGCTTTATGCCACTTGTATAGCTATAGAGGCCTACCAGCATTTTTGGTAGTGTACGGTGGGGACAAAACGGGCAGTTTTTCGATGGAAGAAATTGAAAAAAATTGTAAATAAAATCAACATTTACTCATAAAGAGTGGTTGCACGTGACGTCATCACCGGCCATAACAGCTGATGGTTCAGCCCGACAACATGGCCGACAACATGGCCGACAACATGGCCGACAACATGGCCGACAACGAAAACACTGTTATGTTTTTTTTTATCTCAAAATGCTAGCTTGCCCTGGCAATGACCCTTATTCACGCATTGATAAGGTTTTTGGCAGGGAAAAATCAACATGTTGGCTTATTCCTTACACCAAAAATTCCTTTGTTTCTCATAGTGGACTCTCTCGTACCTTCGACATTGTTTACTAACTTAGTCCTCTTCGTCCCTGGTGCTGGGGCAACATTGTTTACTGACCCCCAAATTGATATTTGATATAAGTTAGCAAACAACAGTTTTCATATTTCATGAATTGGGTATCTCTTCCCCTTACTCAGACTTGTTTAAACTTTTACAGATCTCTGAAATTTCTTTCCTTTTCTTTCATTTAAGCCTCTCAACAAATCGTCCAGTTTCCCCGTCCGACGCCAACGCTCAAGACCCGGTCCATCTTCAACTTCGTCGATTCCGTATTGAATGTTGCAAATGAATCCTATTTGTATCTGTACTGTAGGTTTTCCAATCACGAATAAACAATTATAATCGAGTTTGAAGTTTCGAGGGGTAATCACGATATGAAAACCCCCATTTCCTGTAGTCTCGAAACTCTGTTTCATGAAAAAGTTACGCATCTAAGCCACTTTTCTGTATATCATGAAAAAGTTACGCATCTAAGCCACTTTTCTGTATTTGAATGATCAACATGAATAAACTAATTACTGATCACTTTGGTGTCTTCATTGAACCCTCTTAGGGGGGGTTTAAAGTCATGACATCAAACAAATTGCATGACTACCCCCCTAACACTCTCTTTATCATCAAAAAGTTACGGAGCGAATCCACGCAAAAATTTTTTTTGCACATCCCAAACACTTATTTTTTGCGTATGATATACGGAACCCACGCAAAAAAAATTTCCGATTTGCCACTACCTCTCGATTGTAATACCACGACAAAAAATAATTCGCTTTGCCACTATATTATACACTTGTCGGAACCCACGCAAAAAAATTTATTTTTTGGTGGGTTCCGTATAATATAAATTCAGATTTGCCACTACATACACTGCCTCGATTATCATGCAAGCCAACAACACATGTACTTTGATTGATTAATGATTTTATTAGATCGACCTTCAATACAATGATTGCATATGCACTCAATTGAGACAATAGACAACCTAATGCATATGAAAAGAACAAATGTGTTTAATTATCATTAACATCACAACTGGATACGGGACAATGATATAAAAAGAACAATAGACTTGATGAAATCATGTGTTTAATTATCATAAACAACTGGATACAAAAGATTCTATGATCAATTAGGGTTCGAGACAATGATTGCATATGAACAATTGACTTTGATGAAGTCATGTGTTTAATTATCATTAACATCACAACTGGATACAAAAGATTCTATGATCAATATCGACTAGGATTCGAGACAATGATTGCATATGAAAAGAACAATTGATGAAGTCATGTGTTTAATTATCATTAACATCACAACTGGATACAAAAGATCCAATGATCAATTAGGATTCGAGACAATGATTGCATATGAAAAGAACAATTGAGGTCATGTGTTTGCATATGAAGAGAACAACTGACTTTGATGAAGTCATGTGTTTAATTATCATTAACATCACAACTGGATATAAAAGATCCATTGATCGACCTTCATTGCATTTCAGAACAATTAGGATTCGAGACAATGACTGCATATGCAAAGCACAATTGACTTTGATCAAGTCATATGTTTAATTATCATGAACATCACAACTGGATATAAAAGATTCTATGATGAAGATCAATTAGGATTCGAGACAATGATTACACATGAAAAGAACAATTGACTTTGATGAAGTCATGTGTTTAATTATCATTAACAAAAGATTCAATGATTGCATATGAAAAGAACAAATGACTTTGATGAAGTCATATCATTAACTGGATCCAATGATCGACCTTCCTTGCATTCGAGAACAATTCATCAAACGATTTCTTTGTTCTCATCCATCGACCTGATTGCATTCGAAAAAATCAAACAATGGACTTACAATATGTTCATTTATTAGCCTATTCATCATTAATTAACATCACCAACGATCAACTCGATTGCATACCAAAGAACAATGGACTAGCCTATCAACATCAGCAAGGTGCAGTCTGTACCAAGGGGTACATCACAAGCATTGTTCATTTCTAATCAAATACACCAGCGTTCATAATTCAACAAGTTCTTTGTCTCGAACGACACTCATATCAGGCTTCGTTTTCCTCCTATCATCGTATATTGAAAACAACTGCTACACGAGGACACCATGCATTGTTCACTTCTAATACACCAGCGTTCATAATCCACCAAGTTCTTTGTCTATAACCACACTCCTCAGGCTTCGTTTTCCTCCTATAATCGTATATTGAAAACAACTGCTACATGAGGAACCGTGTCTCTGCCATCTCACATCTCCGAACGGAACTCGATCACAGTCTTCCAATACACGTCAAGCATCTCGCTGAAATAAGAGGGAAATATCGTTAGTCCTCCGGAGAGAGAAATGTTCACGAGTATGTTGACTTGCTAGAGAGAAAAAGGACTGTGGTTCATAAAACAACTTGATCTCGACAGTAGAACAGAATAAGTTGAATGTACAGGCCACATCCAACCCCTGAACATGTTGAAATTCCCAAGCTAAAACTGACGGCCTCGCTTATTTCATGTGTAATAGAATAGGCATGTTACAATAGCCTTAGAACTGAACATAAACACCTCAACAAAAGTCAGTCCCTCCCAATAATTGGTCATAATTTCTTAAGTATCCACGACAATGCGATGAAAATGGCAGGACATCATCATTAGGCATAGTGGGTGAAAAGGACAAGGGCCTACCTATTGTTACGCATGAATGATCTCCAACAGAACTGATCCACCAAAGCTGAAATTGACTAGTAGTGTGCAACATGCCACGAATGTTGTTATATTTGAAATGGCACTTTTTCCATTCAATTGAAGATCATTCATGGAAAACAATAGGTATGCCCCTGTCCTTTTCACTCATTGCGCCTAATGATGCTATGGTGATGTCCTACAATTTTAATCGCATTCTCGTGGATACTTTGAAATTATCACCAGGATGAGCTACTAATCTAAAGACAAAGGCCACCCTGACCTTGCTTAAGACTTTCTCTTGACTCTCATTTTATTGACATTGCTCAGCTTCCAGACAACGCGAATGGGCGGAGGCAATACCGCCGGAAGTTCAGTATGATATGGAATAGGTAGGCCTATGCACCCATTGAACATGTTGATTAATGACATCATTAGTTCCCAGTGACCAGACCTTGCTTGTCTTCAAGTGCTTTAAGACTTTATGATAGGCATGCACCCCTCAACGTGAGGATTAAATACATTAATTAGTTCCCAAACCGTTAGAATTTGTAGCTGAATTCGTTCCAACACTAAATACCAGGCCTTGTCTTCGTGTGTGGGGGGGGGGGGGGGGACATCAACACGTGTCTTTCTGACAGATTTTCACACTGACAAGGATGGACCAAAACGGCGTTTATACGGGCCTCGCATGGTAGCCTACATTTCCTCTCGTTTTGTTGTCAGACCAAATTATATGAGATTTAGTTTTATTTTCGACAAAGGTGGCTTCAGCGAATACCACGGCCCACGTGGCTCAATTTAATATTCAGAGATCTGAACTTGGACCCCAAGGAGGATACCGCGGTGACGTCACGGCTTTTCCAAGATGGCGCTGCATATTGTAAACAAACTCGATCCACGGCCAAGGGAAAATCAAGTCATCAAAAAAGTTAGATTTTTCGCATCAAATCAGAGTTATTAGTACTTTTCTGCTATGAAATAAGTCTTCAGACAATAAGCTATCATTTGAATAATGAAAAGTGCTGTTTTGATGGGGAAAAATAGGTTTTTTTTAACCAAATAGCCGGGCACCGATCTTCCAAATTAGTGATGGTTTCAAAACAGTCTCCCAGATATGGGGCAATCTCTTCATTATCATAATGGGATTTGGAGGCATGTTTACAGATTTTACAAGTTCGAGACCTGTTATACCTAAAACTCGCATAGATCCCCATAGATCCCCTCTATTTGTCGAGTTAGCGCCCCTGTAAGATCATGCATTTTCGGACACTAGAACGAAATCTTCCTGCGGATATCGCGGTTTCGGTGATGATTTAAGGAGAAATTGACTGTTCTTAGAGTTGTATGGGACAGAAATGAGTTCATACTTCATGAATACATGAATATATTATGATATGGGCGGGCTTCTAAGTCAAAACAATAACAAACTCAACTGCATCTCTACTGTATATATTGCGTAGTGCATTGCCTAGTGTATTTCGTAGTGTATTTTAGCGGAGACATTATTTCCGCACTTTGGCCACGCCAAACGTCTTTTTTATTCGTGGAAGTTAATCTGCTCTGTAAATTTTATTTTACACAGGAAGAATCCATACTAGGTATTACAATATTTCATGTCTATTGGTGTTTTTGTGTACAGGAGCGCACCAGACAGTGAGAAGTGGAGATGTGTTCAGTGCTGGTGCTGTCAGTAGACTGAATCTGATTGGCCATAGCGATCACTAATATGGGTCGGGATCACGTGATGTGACGTCACCGCGGTATCCTCCTTGCTTGGACCCCATTATATGAGTTTTATTTTCGAAATAAGGAACAACCTACAACAAGTTCAATGGCTTTTCATATACAATGAGAACTATTGTGTTCCCCAGCCAACATGAATAGCGCACGTGATCATGTATTTCAGTAGGCCTATGCAAATCTGATCGGAGTGGTGACGTATACTATTGTCCAAGAGTCAGTCGCAAACGCACGCCTGCCTTTTCCAGAGCGCGTAGTGGCCTGGTGGTTAGGGCGGACGACTTTGGAGGTTTTTTTCTCCATAAGTCGCGAGTTCGAACCCCGTACGCGGTTTCTAGCATATTCCACTCAAATCAATAAAACAAAATCAGAGCGCATTTTATTTTTTCATTTTTTGGTGATCAAAATGTGGCCGTTGACCATAGGCACCACCGGCTGGAACTTGAAATCCTAAAGCAATTAGTTACTTTTTTAAAACAAAGTGAATGCCAATTTGGGGTAGAAGTCCTTTCTTTGTTTTAACAGAGAATTGACTACCACCCTTGAAATTGGCACTCACATTATTTTAAAGAAGTTCTTATTGCTTTAGGATTTCAATTTCTAGTCAAAATGGCAGTGCCCAAGGTCAACTTTTATTTTCAAACCACAATATGAACACCAAAAAATGAAAAAATAAAATGCAATCCGATTTTGTTTAATTGATTTGAGTGGAAACAGTGTGCGACCCTAAAAGTATTCACATAGGCTAACATTATTTCAGATTCTTCGTCAAATTTGGACAAATAAGTACTTGGAGCTATTCGAAAAAAAATATGTTCAAAACAATTTAACCTTATTTTCGTTTCTGTTATTTCGAACCAGTCTGGTGTATTATTAAATAGTGCATGCATGTTCCGGTAAAGCTTATTACTTGACAACTTGAAAGGGGGAGAGGCGGATGTAAGGTAAAGTTTCTTCCACCTATATCACAAGGAGGATACCGCGGTGACGTCACGGCTTTTCCACGATGGCGCTGCATATTGTAAACAAACTCGATCCACGGCCAAGGGAAAATCAAGTCATCAAAAAAGTTAGATTTTTCGCATCAAGTCAGAGTTATTAGTACTTTTCTGCTATGAAATAAGTCTTCAGACAATAAGCTATCATTTGAATAATGAAAAGTGCTGTTTTGATGGGGAAAAATAGGGTTTTTTAAACCAAATAGCCGGCACCGATCTTCCAAAATTAGCGATGGTTTCAAAACAGTCTCCCAGATATGGGGCAATCTCTTCATTATCATAATGGGATTTGGAGGCATGTTTACAGATTTTACAAGTTCGAGACCTGTAATACCTAAAACTGGCATAGATCCCCATAGATCCCCTCTATTTGACGAGTTAGCGCCCCTATAAGATCATGCATTTTCGGACACTAGAACGAAATCTTCCTGCGGATATCGCGGTTTCGGTGATGATTTAAGGAGAAATTGACTGTTCTTAGAGTTGTATGGGACAGAAATGAGTTCATACTTCATGAATACATGAATATATTATGATATGGGCGGGCTTCTAAGTCAAAACAATAACAAACTCAACTGCATCTCTACTGTATATTGCGTAGTGTATTGCCTAGTGTATTTCGTAGTGTATTTTAGCGGAGACATTATTTCCGCACTTTGGCCACGCCAAACGTCTTTTTTATTCGTGGAAGTTAATCTGCTCTGTAAATTTTATTTTACACAGGAAGAATCCATACTAGGTATTGCAATATTTCATGTCTATTGGTGTTTTTGTGTACAGGAGCGCACCAGACAGTGAGACGTGGAGATGTGTTCAGTGCTGGTGCTGTCAGTAGACTGAATCTGATTGGCCATAGCGATCACTAATATGGGTCGGGATCACGTGATGTGACGTCACCGCGGTATCCTCCTTGCCTATATCATATCAGCTGGGTGAATTCAAATTTTAGTTTATTAATTGGATAATAGGTGGCTTCACTGAATACCACGGCCCACGTGGCTCAATTTAATATTCAAAGATCTGAACTTGGACCCATTATACGAGATTTAGTTTTATTTTCGACAAAGGAACAAGCAGTTCAATAGCTTTTCATATACAATGAGAACGATTGTATCTCCCTGCCAACATGAATAGCGCACGTGATTATGTATTTCCATAGGCCTATGCAATTCTAATCGGTTGATGACGTATACTATTGTCCAAGATTCAGTCGCAAACGCACGCCCGATTTTTCCAGAGCGCGTAGTGGCCTGGTGGTTAGGGCGGACGACTTTGGAGGTTTTTTTCTCCATAAGTCGCGAGTTCGAACCCCGTACGCGGTTTCTAGCATATTCCACTCAAATCAATAAAACAAAATCAGAGCGCATTTTATTTTTTCATTTTTTGGTGATCAAAATGTTGCAGTTGACCATACTTTTCAAACCACATTTTTGATCACCAAAAATGAAAAAATAAAGTGCAATCCGATTTTGTTTAATTGACTTGAGTGGAAACAGCGTGCGACCCTAAAAGTATTAACATAGGCGAACATTATTTCAGATTTTACCTTCTTTTCGTTTCTGTTATTTCGAACCAGTCGGGACAAATATATACATGATTTTTTTAGACAAAAAATAAACATTCAAAAAAAGAAAGATTTTAAAGATTTCATACATAATTTGGATGCATAACGCTGGTGTATTATTAAATAGTGCATGCATGTTACGGTAAAGTTTTAGTTTATTAATTCGATAATAGGTGGCACCAGGTAGCTTATTTCAATATTCAAAGATCTGAACTTTGACCCCAACACGTGATAACCTTATGCCTGCTGAGCGCAAGTACTGCAAACGAGAAATAGAGGGCGCGATGTCTAAATTGATAATGATGATGAACAAAGAACCCAGAAGTGAACTAAAATAACGGGTCCGACGTTTTTTAATGGGATATTCTCGTGAATAAAGTCATTACATCCCCTGAACGTGCAAATATTTTGATGAAGACATTTCATTATTTTATTACCTGATTCATCATGATAAGACATGTCTTAAACAATATAACGTACGAATAAATCAAGCAATCGCATCAGTTTAAAAGTGAGCCAGTGGTTTGGCCAAATTCATTTGTACCAAAACATTTTAAATGATAAAAGGGACAACTCGTTTGATTACTTAAAAGTAAGTCGGTACAAAGATTTTACTCACAGAATGTATGTTATATCACATGGTATCCTGGATCGTCATCGCGACATCATAATCGCTCCCGGACAGCTACTGTGAACACGACAGTGGCGATGATGACACTTCTGCAATCTCGCCCAAGGGCCGTCGTGACGTTGAAGGTGTTGCATGCTTCAACAGCTATATAGCGTGCAGTGGTGAATCTTTGGTATAACTGTGATCTCGGCCAAGAGCCCGCCTTCGTGACATTGAAAGTGTGGTATGCATCGGGTTTGTTCTGTTGACAACGAGAAGACACGCCAGGCAGACATCTAAAATGAAAAACAGGACAGGACATTAATAGACAGCGAATTCACCAAAGACGCTATTCATTTTTCATCATTGAGGACTGTCCGTCAATCGAGTTGTTTTATGATGCTGAACAGTAAGCAAGTCATGGTATTTACAAAACAACACAAAACTTTCAACAACCAGACACCCAACATTGCAGTGAAATGCACCAGCAGCCGTCGCGACCATTGTTCCACGTGGTTGGATGGAGACGGTAAGCCGATGTGGTTGGGAAATCAAGTCTTAGGAGAGAGTGTCGCGGAGACAAAGGACTATATTGTGCACTTTGGAGGTCTCCATGAACCCCCCCCCCCCCCCGAAACAATCTGCCACAAGACAATAGAATTGAGAACAAAATATTGGGGGTATATTCAAAGATACCACACTGGACCCTAGTTTCTCTCACTCTCTCCGGCCAACGACACAAAAATTGCTACTTACAGCAAACTGTTTCTCTCCACAATGTTGATAACTCCTAAAGTTACCATTCGAAGAGATTGAACAGATTCTGGCAAAGGATTATCGAGATATCGTCGGATAAATTTGCACCAGAAATTACTCGGCCAGATTGACTCGTCGCAAGAGAGGGCCCAAGATGTGACGTGTAGGTCATGTGACAATACTCTAAAACCCCGAATACAAGGAATGAGGCTCCGCCCCCCATTCAATACTCTGAAACCTCAATATCAATTCTAAAGAAACGACACAATAGGGTATCTTTTTTTAGCAGAAATGGGTCTACTGTAACCAGTGATGTTGATTTCGTTTCACTTTCAATGTCAGCCAAGATCAGAGCAAGATTATCACACATGCGACTCTATTAACCCATCCCCATTCAAACCATTGTAATGATTGGGGCGGAGCCTCATTTCTTGTATTCTTGATTATGTAATTCGGCTGTAATTCATTATGAAATCAATCAATACAGCAATTTATAGGCCTAACCATCACGGCCGATGGACTTTCGACATTCAGTATAGGCCTAGACAGCGAGGTAACGCAAACATACGAATATGTTCACGTTTGGTCAAAGATTCAATGTATTATATATTTTGAAATTCACTCGACTGCCAAAGGGTAGGCCAAAAACTTTCAACATTAGCGGTCTTGGGTCTCCATGAGAACCATTGCTTAGCCCCCCCCCCCCCCCAAACAATCTGCCACAAGACAATAGACCACATGCGAAAATGAATTTCGGCCATTTTGGAAAGACCCTTTTTACTGGCAGCGTGACATAAAAATCATGTTTTAAATCAAATCATCACTAAAAGCATTCAAAATGTCATGAACATTGAAGCATGGACAACTTGCTTGTTTATTTTTACTTTTATGCCATGGTAAACAAACGTTGATATAAAAAACAACACTACAACTGTTACAGACAAAATCAATATATATATATATTACATATTTCTTATCCTTCATGCTGGCTAACTGTTTCTCTTTCTATTGATTTATGTAGGCCTATCTGAACTTTAGCCTTATCTTAGCAGTTCCCAGAGTGTCAAGCCGTAAAAGTTAATTAATACTGTCACAAAGTTCATGTTGAAGTCATTGAAGATTTTTGGGTCATCTGGAGTGAGTGAGATGTACACCGTCAAGGAAGCAAGATGATCATTTAAAGGCTACTTATATGTATTACTTTCAAGTTAAATTCCAGAGAAACTTAAGAGTCCCCAGCTTTGTAAGTTTGATTCCGGTTCCCGATTTATATCAATATATTTCTCATGTTAATATCTTTTAGGTAGTATCACTAGCATTAGGCTTATTTGAATGATTAATTTTACAGATTGAACCGCCGCCGCCACCGCCGCCATCACTATATAGATGAAGACATCATCATCATCGTTAGAATCTCCAAAGTCATGTTATGTAAAGTGAAAGATCAAAAGGGGCAAATAAAAGGCGTGTTTCTTTTTTACGGGACACAACTTCGTTCAAGTTATTCTTAAGGATATTTGGTACATCTCATTCGAAACTACATTTTCTGTTCAATAAAGGAATTCTGGATGGAATTACCTTTTTTGGTCTTTCGACTTTCGAAGGAACTCACTCCTTATCCAAGGATAGAGGCCGACCATATGGGTCACGTACCTCACGACGTAAGGTTCGATATGTTAGTGATTTGAAGCTGATCAAGCCCAAGGCTGTCCGACACAGATTGTGAAAATGGCGTTTTCCATGGTGCCCCAAAGGGATCTAAAGGTGTTAAAGAAGAAACGGTCGACCGCAAAGGGACTATTGACTAGAAAAGGCAACGAAATTCAGACATTATTGGACTGTGTTGATTCTTATGGACAGTTATCAAGGATAAATGATTTAGGCGAAGAACTAGGTAGGCTGTTCACAAA
This sequence comes from Lineus longissimus, assembly GCF_910592395.1. Lineage (NCBI taxonomy): Eukaryota > Metazoa > Nemertea > Pilidiophora > Heteronemertea > Lineidae > Lineus > Lineus longissimus. The sequence goes on along the minus strand of NC_088312.1, from coordinate 8,917,379 downwards.
CTTTCTTGCATGCCATAATGCATATCATAGTCTTCTTTACAGTCCAGAAGATATTGCTGAGTCGAGGTTGTATGTCGATAGGGTTGCGCGTTTCATGGGTCAACGCTTAGAAGATATATCTTCTTGGTCTGAGGCTTTAAAAGACAGGATCTCAGAAGGGGGGGTCAGTAGTGTCGGTTCAGGTGTAAGCTCATTTGATACTAGTGTCAGCCCAGATGATTCAATTTCAACCATGGTTTCTGAGCACAGGTCTGTCAAAAGTCGTAGCAGCACCCGTAGCGGCAGCCACAGGTCCAATGTTTCCATGGCCCAGATGCGGGCAGCAGCCAATTGTGCCGTTTATGAAGTAGAGGCGTCACTACTGGCTGAGAGACAAGCTCTTGCCAAGAAGGAGCTCGAGATGGTACAACAGCGGGAAGAGCTTGAGCTGAAGGCAAAATTGGCGCATGCTCGGGCCAAGGAAAGGGCATGTTCCATGGTTCACTCAAGTAGAACGTCACCTACTAATGAGAAGGTGGGCGTTTCCGGGAATGAGTCACAGGACAAGCCAAAGCGTGACCCCGGACAAGTAGGCCTAATTCCCGACCCTAGATTGAATCCCAGGCAACCTGCGTTTCATCCCGGCCAAGTTCATGGCAACATCTCCAATTACCAGTCGACCCCGACCCCGATGGCTCCAGAAAGTGTCACCACCAATTTCCTTAGACCTACTCCATTTCAAGGAAACAATGAAGTAAGTACATGTATCCAGGCAACGGAGGTACCAGTAAGTCACGTGAGTGCACTTCCGGATGCACTTATGGAGGTTTTGCATCAAGGGCAGCAGCAGCAAAGGTTGTTATTGAATACACTGCAGTTGCCTAAGGTTGACCTGATGACCTTCGATGGGGATCCTCTCAGGTATTGGTTGTTTATAAGAGCGTTTGAGAACTCTGTTGACCGTGACCTCATTGATGATAGTGTCAAGCTAAGTAGGCTTCTCCGTTACTGTACTGGAAAGGCAAGGCAGGTAATTGAGTGTTGTGCAGTTAAGGACCCTACAGAGGGTTACAAGCTTGCCAGGAAACTTTTAAAGGACCGGTTTGGCAGTGATTTTGTGGTGAGTCAGGCCTGGGTTAACCGGATTGTCAACAGAAAGCAAGCCAAGGGTCCAGAAGCGATAAGAGATCTAGCTGATGACCTGAAAAACTGTGTTGAAACTTTGACTGCAATGAAACAGCTGGATCGCTTAAACGATTCGTACTTGGTGCAGATCGTTGAGAGGTTGCCACAGTATCTTCAGAATAGATGGAAAAGAGTGGTCCAGAAGATACGGAAAACCAAGGATGATAGGCCTAGTCAAGGAAACCCAGGCATTAAGGACCTTCTGCAGCTTATTTCTGAAGCCGCAGAGGAAGAAAATGATCCTGTGTTTGGTAAGTGTGGTGCTAAGGAATCCAAGACAGAATCCAACCACAAGTCGAACAACAAGCAAAGACCTGGTCATGGGTCAGCGTTCAGTATCCAGACGGATACAGGTTACCAAGGTTCAAGTGGTGATAAGCCCAGGGTACCCAAATGCCTGGTATGCAAAGAGGCGCATCATGTGACGGCCTGTGAAATATTCAAGAAGATGACGCAAAATGAGAGATGGGTAACTGTGAGAGACAACAAGGTCTGCAAGAATTGTTTGAAAGGACCGCATTTTGCATCAAATTGTCGTAATCCTCCTGCATGTAAAGTTTCTGGCTGTGGGAAGAAACACAACACGCTCCTTCATTTGGATGGCGCTCCTGCACCCAAGTCTCGTGCAGACGGGCACGATGTTCAAGAGAAGAAGGCCGATGTCAAGCCGCAACCTGCAAGGTCCAATACCACAGTTTTGTCCACTGGGGCCGGTATCAACCGTATTGCCTCGCCAATCATTCCGGTAAAGGTCAAGGGTATCGGAGGAAATGAAGAAGTCATAACCTATGCGATGTTGGACAACTGTTCTACGGCAACACTATGCACGGAAAGTCTGGCGACCAAACTTGGACTAAAGGGAAAAACGGCAATTACAGAATTGACAACAATAGAGAGGAAAGACAGTCGATTTGAGACCACGATTTATGGATTGGAAGTGGCTGACCTCGATGGTAAGGAGGTTATTACTCTTCCTCATGTTTTCTCCAAGTCTAATCTCAACGTTAGGCCTAATGACATAAAACCGTCCGACTTAAATGACTGGCCTCATTTACAAGGACTTGATATTCTGACGGTAGACACTGACAAGGTAGACCTACTTATAGGACAGGACGTGCCGGAGGCTTTGGTCCCACTGGAGGTCAAGAGTCACGATGACGATCCCCGAAGAGTACCGTACGCTGTAAGGACAGCCCTGGGATGGACCCTAAATGGACCATTTGGAGAGAATGGAAGGACTGATGAGCGGCACAGCTGTCACTTTATCAACAATGACACAAGTCTACAGCAGCAGGTCGAGCGATTTTGGAAGCTCGACAATCTAGGTGATGGAACTGGTCTATCCATGGATGATAGAAAGGTGGTTGACCTTTGGGATAGGACAGCCGTGTTACAGGATGGACATTATACTTTGCCCATACCATTCAAACAAAGGCCTCCAAATTTACCGGACAATTACAGTATGGCGAAGAAAAGGTTGGAAAGCCTAGGAAGAAGGTTTCAGAAAGATGCTACCCTACATGAGAGGTACAACACTGAGTTCAAGACCCTGCTGGAAGAAGGTTATGCAGAATTGGTGCCTGATGAAGAAATAAGCAGAAAGGACGGAATGGTCTGGTACCTCCCTCACCATCCCGTACTGAACCCAAAGAAGCCAGAGAAAACCAGAATTGTGTTTGACTGTGCTGCGAAACACAGAGGAACCTCACTGAATGAAAATGTGCTCCAAGGTCCTGACTTGACCAATAAGTTGATTGGAGTACTGTTGCGGTTCCGCCAGGAGAAGGTAGGGTTCACGTCAGATGTGCGGGCAATGTTTAATCAGGTCAGGGTTGAAAAGGATCATAGGGATGTGCTCCGCTTCCTGTATTTCGACGAGGGTGATATAACGAAGGCTCCAAGGATTTATAGAATGCGAACACATATCTTTGGTGGGGTTTGGAGCCCCAGTGCTGCAAACTATGCATTGAAGAAGACTGCAGCTGACAATGCTTCAGACTTCCCTCCTGAGACAGCTGAAACCGTAAATAGGTCAATGTATGTAGATGATGTCCTTGGAAGTAAGGTAAATGACCCTGAGGCTATTGTACTGGCAACCAGTCTTCGAGAAATGCTCAAGAGAGGAGGAATGGATGTCATCAAATGGGCCAGTAACAGCCGGGTTCTCTTGAAAGCCATTCCAAATTCTGACTTGGCCATGGGGATGAAGGACCTAGATTTAGACAGCGATGGTCTACCCACTGAACGAGCTTTGGGAATGGTTTGGGATGTAGAACAGGATACCTTCAGACCGTGTATTACCACACAAGATCGCCCCATGACAAGACGAGGAGTGCTTAGCATCCTGAGTTCTGTTTATGACCCTCTAGGATTGGTTAGTCCATTCGTGTTGAAAGCGAGGACTATATTCCAGGATCTGTGCAGAGAAAAGTTAGGGTGGGATGATGGAATGTCCCAACATCAACAGCAGCAGTGGAACAGGTGGCTTGAAGATTTACCAAAGCTTGAAAATTTCTCTGTGCCACGATGTCTGCGTTCAGAAGATCTGGACACTGTAGTACATAACCAGCTGCACCATTTTTCAGATGCATCTGAAGGAGGGTTTGGCGCGACAAGCTACCTCAGACAAGAGGACATATATGGACGTGTCCATTGCGCACTAGTAATGACCAAGGCAAAGTTAACCCCATTAAAGACCACCACCATCCCAAGGCTGGAACTTACGGCTGCTGTCGAAGCAGTGAAACTAGACAAACTTCTGCGTAGCGAGCTCGAGATCCCTCTCTGCGAGTCTGTCTTTTGGACAGACAGCATGATTGTACTTTATTACATAAGGAATGAGACAAAGAGATACCAGACCTTCGTGGCAAACAGGGTGGCTAAAATCCACGAGAGCACAGTGCCTACTCAGTGGAGGCATGTACCCACAGATCAGAATCCGGCAGATGATGTATCACGGGGTATGACAGCCGATGAATTGATTGGAAGCGGAAATGATCGGTGGAGAAACGGACCAGAATTCTTGAAACAGCAGGAGACGCAATGGCCTAAAGAGCCCATTGTTATTGAGACTGAAGGAATGATTGAGGTCAAACCGGAGGTGAAGGTTTATGCAACGAACCCGACTCAGGATGGAGGACAACAGGCAATCAGCACGATGATAAATCACTATTCCTGTTGGTATAGGCTCAAGAAAGGGATTGCATGGATGCTGCGACTGAAGAAGGTGCTACACCAGAAGGTCAAGAATAAGGACATTCCCGGACAAGTTGCCATGACCCCTCCAAGACGTGGCCTCACTGTAGATGAACTTTTGGAAGCTGAGCAGGAGGTGCTGAAATTCGTGCAGAAGAAGGCATTTGGTGACATTCAGGCAAACTTCAAGACCTGCAAGCTAAAGAAGCTGAACCCAGTGCTGGACAGCGATGGGATCCTGCGTGTGGGTGGTCGATTGGAAAACTCCAACCTTCCTGATGAAACCAAGCACCAGATCATATTGCCGAAGAAACACCATGTGGTGGACTTGATAGTTCGTTACTATCATAATTTGACGGGCCACTCGGGATCGGAAAGGGTACTGACGGAAGTCCGTCAGAAATTTTGGATAATCAAGGGAAGGCTGGCCGTAAGAAGGAACAACACAAAATGTCTGCACTGTCGCAAAAGAAATGTGAAACCAATGATTCAACAAATGGCAGACTTGCCAAGTGACCGTGTTGCTTCCCCTAGAGCCGCCTTTTGTCATGTTGGATTGGACTACTTCGGCCCATTTGAAGTTAAACGAGGCCGCAGCATGGTGAAGCGGTATGGCTGCATATTTACCTGCCTCACGACCCGGGCCATACACATTGAGGTGGCAGAGAATCTTACAACTGATTCGTTCATCAATGCCCTGCAGAGATTCGTTAGTAGGCGAGGGATGCCGATCAGGATCCGATCCGATAATGGCACAAACTTTGTGGGTGCTCAGAAAGAGTTAAAGAAAGCAATACGGGAATGGAATCTCAGCCGTATTGAGGAGTACATGCGCCAACGAGAAATCACATGGGTTTTCAATCCCCCTGCAGCATCCCATATGGGGGGTGTATGGGAGAGGCAAATCAGGTCTGTAAGGAAAGTGCTAGATGGCATAATAAAGCAGCAGAACCTGACAGACGATACTCTTCACACAATGATGTGTCTGGTCGAAGCCATAATAAATGGAAGACCCCTGACGAAGCTGTCAGATGACCCAGATGACTTACAACCCATCACACCAAACCATTTGCTGCTCCTGCGCCCCGGAACCTGTCAACCTCCTGGACTGTTTGATGAGGCCGATCTGTACAGAAGGAAATGGAAGCAAGTACAGTATCTTGCTGATTTGTTTTGGCGTAGGTGGACCAAGGAGTATCTGACTGCACTGCAAGAGCGCCAGAAGTGGTGTCACGCAAGTCAAAACCTGAAGCCAGATGACCTGGTTCTGATTGTAGATGACAATGCTCACAGGAATTCCTGGTTGTTGGGACGAGTAATTGAGACGTATCCTGGTAAGGACAACCTGGTAAGGTCAGCCAAGATCAAAACACATCACAATGAGCTGACACGACCTGTCACGAAGCTATGTTTACTTGAGTCGTCTGTTGATATCTAATGAGTTTCATCTGACCAGCATGTTTCTTTTGGGGGGCAATGTTTATGACACACGATGCGCGTGACCTTGTCACATACAACCTTTGACTGCTCATCCATGATATGTATTACGGTATGCATGTAGGCCCATGTGCGGCTGGTTGTTTGTAGATTTAGGGATTTTGTCTCTTGTAGATTTGAATATTAGGTAAATGCTAGGCTAGGACGCATTTATGGGGCCGGAATGTTACAGACAAAATCAATATATATATATATTACATATTTCTTATCCTTCATGCTGGCTAACTGTTTCTCTTTCTATTGATTTATGTAGGCCTATCTGAACTTTAGCCTTATCTTAGCAGTTCCCAGAGTGTCAAGCCGTAAAAGTTAATTAATACTGTCACAAAGTTCATGTTGAAGTCATTGAAGATTTTTGGGTCATCTGGAGTGAGTGAGATGTACACCGTCAAGGAAGCAAGATGATCATTTAAAGGCTACTTATATGTATTACTTTCAAGTTAAATTCCAGAGAAACTTAAGAGTCCCCAGCTTTGTAAGTTTGATTCCGGTTCCCGATTTATATCAATATATTTCTCATGTTAATATCTTTTAGGTAGTATCACTAGCATTAGGCTTATTTGAATGATTAATTTTACAGATTGAACCGCCGCCGCCACCGCCGCCATCACTATATAGATGAAGACATCATCATCATCGTTAGAATCTCCAAAGTCATGTTATGTAAAGTGAAAGATCAAAAGGGGCAAATAAAAGGCGTGTTTCTTTTTTACGGGACACAACTTCGTTCAAGTTATTCTTAAGGATATTTGGTACATCTCATTCGAAACTACAACAACGTTGTATAAAATAGACGACGTTTCGGATATTTTGATTCCTTTTTCAAAGTCTGGTAAACAAACGTTGCCTGTGACAAGGGTCGTTTCAAAATAACCGAAATTTATTTTCGCAGGTTGTGTATAGAATTGGGTACTAACTAAATCTAGGGGGTATATTCAAAGATACTACACCACCCCATAGTTTCTCTCGCTCTCTGCGGCCAACGACAAACCGCCAGGAGAGTAAAAACGGGGTCCGGTAAAAACACCATGTTCTTCACGCACGAGGTATAAATCTGAGCACAAAATGATTCCAAATCACACAAAAATTGCTACTTACAGCAAACTGTTTCTCTCCACAATGTTGATGAATCCTTAAGTTACTATCCGCAGAGATTGAAAAGATTTTGGCAAAGGATTATCGAGATATCATCGGATAAATTTGCATCAGAAATTACTCGGCCAGATTGACCTGCTCGTCGCAGGAGAGGGCCTAGGATGTGACGTGTAGGTCATGTGACAATCCAACAAGGCTTAGCATAATAATACGTCTGAAGTTTTTTGCGGGATAATTTAAAAGGTCCTTTCATCTCCGCGCTTACTTCGCCAGCAACCCAGCGCGGCCGGAGATGGTGAAAGAAGTCGCAGCGAACTATACACATGCGTTTGACAAATAACGCATCATTCAATTGGATCGTGCGGCCTATGATTAGTTAAAATGTATACATCTGTCCTCTATTTTGAAAAAGTTGCATCATAGAACATTGAGACATTGTCAAAACCTATCTCTCCAGCACCACTCAGACATACCGTTGTTATCATGCTTTACACAGGACGTCCTAGAAAAGTATATAGTCACAACCTTTCTCTCTCACACTGTTGTAATCTTCTTTGGTACAGGATGTCTCAGAAAAGGATCTATAAGTCTTGTAAACCAAGGGCAAGACATGGGGTGATATGAATAAAGACTAGCAAATGCTTTTACTTCAATTTTGTACAGAAAGGCCTGGTGTAAATGTACATGGAGTTTAGATAAAAGCATTTGCTAGTCTTTGTTCATATCACCCATGGAGTCATCGTCGCAACCTATCTCTCCTGCACCAAAAGAACATGCTGTTGTTATCTTGAGGATATGAAGAGGACCACACCCCAGATTCGAAGACCGTGTCATGGTCTCTGCTGGAAGTTTGAAAAGGATCTATAAGTCTTGTAAACCAAGGGCAAGACATGGAGTCATCGTTGCAACCTATCTCTCCTGCACCAAAAGAACATGCTGTTGTTATCTTGAGGATATGAAGAGGACCACACCCCAGATTCGAAGACCGTGTCATGGTTTCTGCTGGAAGTTGTTTTCAAGTGCTCCCGAAGAAGACTTACATACAAAAGATAAAATAAAGACTGATATAAATTCTTTGACAAAATTTATTAGTCCAACACAGCTACAAGACGAGTACATGAGCACGCCTCTACGATTGTGTCTTAGACATCACAAGTCACATTCAGTACTGCTTGGATGAACAAAATAACCTAAAGTGATCTCATCATTAATACATTCAAAGTCTGGACGGCATCTTTTTGATTGCATGCATTTGTATGGTGGGTGCAATGAAATCTTCAAGGTGGTTGATGAATTTTGTGACCAAGACATCGGCTGCCCCTGTTTTGTTACAATTTCGAAACTGATCAACATTCCCGGTATGGGCAGTTGTAGAATCTGAGAGAAAATTTGAGATACAGCCTACTCGGTAGGAATTGAAGAAGATGTACTGGTCTGTACCCCTGTAACATCCATGTATCCGTACCGAATTTGTTAATGGCCAAAACGTCCCACACTCATCAATTGGGCATTGACCACAATACAGTGAAAAGGTTGATGGGGGGGGGGTTCAGGTGCGCCTTGCCCACCCTCTTCCCATTTTGTTTGGGGGAGGGCCCCCAGACCCGCCTCGTTTTTAAGATTTTCATCTCTTGGTTGGCTTACACTCCCCTTCTCCAAAGTTCGTGATCGACCACTGCGGTATATCTAGCTACAGAAAAGCTCAGAGCAAGATACATGTACGTTACAATTCAAGGACAATACCAGCACTGTTGCCTGTCCCAGTTAATGTGAATATCAAGGCTATAATAATTCAGCACTGAAATCAAAAATTACAATAATTTTGCTCACAGGCTACAGAATGTCCCAAAAGCAATGCTAGTTCCCAGTTATATCTCAACAGAACACTTTTGTAGAGGGAAAATGTTAGTAGTCAAAAGCCAAAGATCAAGCTGAAGATATGAAATAATCTTTTTGAATTATTGCTTCCGATTATTGGTGCGCTTTTAAGATAAAGTTGAAGATTTGTTTGTAAAAGGATTCCATACCGATTATACACGCATGATCACATGGGACACAAAAATATGTTTTCGCCATTTCTCAACATAAGTTAAGCCAAGTTTTAAGTTTATGTCAATATATATTTTCTTTGACATAGTATTCAGCCTCATGACACAACCAAATAGCATGATAACTGAAACAAAATTTCTGATTGAGGCAAAGGCCCAAGAATACTCTAGAGTCAAATACAAGAAGCCTGACCCCTCCGATTTTAGAACTACTTCTTGCTGCCCGACCAATACCAAGAATTGATAAAGACTTATCATTGTTTTATGAACGAAGACAGCCGAGACATTGCAGGGATTTAAAGGGAAACTATAGGCTGGAGTCATGTGAGTCGTATTAAGTTAGGAGAATCGCTGATTACTATCTCAAAGTACATCGGAGCTTTTGAGGCGTCTACGAGGCATACATTCATCACTAAATCAAACCAGACCCAGTTCCCCTTGTAAACCATCCATATTAGTCATCCAAAGACGACCAGTTCTTGCCTATAGTCCTCCTTTATTTAGCAGGTGTCTCAGTACAGGCAATATAACTCAAGACAAACATGACAAAGCAGAAACGCATCAGTCTAGAAAATATAATACTACGTGTTGGAAGAAACCAGAGTAAAAAAAATCAGGCAGGCGTGCAATTCACAATCCATATTCAAATTTCATATCTGGCAAACATGAAGGCCTGCACACAAGCAAACCACAAAGCCGAATTGTCTTCTCCATGTGCCTTACTGGCTAATTACGCAAAAATGTGACAAAAATCATTCCAAAGTCTGAACAATGATGATTACTTGTCAAACCAACAACTTAAATCTATCAGCTTTTGATTTCTATCCACAGTGTGTGCAGGTCTTCATGACCTGAAATCCAGAATAACAGACGCTCATTAAAACATAGTTATGCATCTGCAAGAACTGTTTATCCTTCAAGTGTGCTCGTGCTACATCCACAAACTCGTCTTAAGCACTGCGGCAGTTTTAGGAACCGAGCCATCATATTTACAAGCTGGCCTACAAAGCAAAGTTCATGACAACTCAAGTTTACCAGGTTCACATATACATTTGAGCAGTTTTCTTTACTAAATATACTGTTGAACCTGTCAAACTTATGACGAATATACTCTTATTTGTTGACAATGCAATCAGAGTCCCTCAGTTTGATTATACAGGTTCTGGCCAGCTATATGTCTTGTTGAAGTCTACTGTGTTTTATGATATAGCTTCTTCCCAGGACATTTGCCATCCTTTTGAAGACAAAAACAAAGACTTCAATGTATAGCAATGCCAAGTGATTGTACAAGTGGCCCAGAATGATGTACCTGTATAATCAGATGTCCAGCGGTGTCTCAAAGCATACTTTACAGTTTATAAAACAAATGCAGATATTGACAACACAGAGAGCATGATTCTATTCTAATCTTTACACATCAATGAACAATGAAAATAAACAACTCCCTGAAGTCTTCTGAAGAGTTTAGGAAGGCGGTCAGGTGACACGAGGTCTCAATTAAATATTCAGATAATTTCTACCAAATTTCAAAGAATTTGATACACTAAATCCCCACACGGATACATCACATGGGTGCAAAATCTGGCAGAACTCATTCAGTCGAATGAATTCTGTGATCTAGCCTATCTAATGTTTTCTGCAGTACTATGGCCTAATCTTTTGTGGATGGAACTACACCTTGTGACCCCCTGGTCGTTACTATTTACAAGTTAAACACATAAATACACAACTGCAGCTTATTCAGGGACACAGCCAGAACAACAAGCATGAAACAAACAGACAACAAACTGACTAGCTTTGCATTGTTGGTCTCCAGAAACAATATTAAACTGTAGCCATGTAAGTACACTGTCGAAGTTCATAAATCCTATATGAAGTTGGATCACAAGTCATGCTGGATATGTCCCAGAAATATAAGTACCAGTACTGATAAAATAGCGCCAAATAAATTATAACACTCTAACAGTTCTCATGATAAACTCTAACAACCTGGGTAAATCACGATGAAATCGTAAGAACAGGAACAGGCCTATTCAAGATATATAGTTTGCCTTACGTATTCCCAGGTTGATCATGCACACCACATCTGGCGTGGATATAGATACACCTGGGGAACTTGTATGGACGCAAATGTAACAATTCTGAATAGATATTTTAGAAGTACGCAAGTAAGTACAGGCCAAATGAAGGATATAGCAAGTTTGATATGTTATCATAAGTTTGTAGCCAGGAGTCGATAGTGTCAACTTCAGTCTTTATAGACCACTGAAAAAGACCATGTCTTCTTGAAATCAGAATCTTGACGTTGCAAGGACACTTAAAAATTGCAAGAGGAGAAGAAATATCGGTCTAGCTAGCTAACCAGGAGAACAGCCGCTTTGTTACCGAAAGTGGACAGACTGTCTGAGCTTGCATCTCAAATATTCTGAGAACGGAGAAGCAAAGCCAGAAGAACCACACAGAATTTACTGGTGGGAAGTTCGGTCCTTTTGATTACTTTCTCTAGAAAACAGCACTCCATGAAAAGAGTAAAAAACATAAATCAAGCGTAGAAGTCAAACTTTCTTTGATTTGTGTTGCCGGGTCATTAGCAAGTTAACAAGATTTTAGTAAGAACAACACGCGCATTTAAATATTAAGATGTGTTACAATTTCATTGCTGGCAGAGTATTTTTTCAAAACTAATCAAAATGTCAAGACTCTTGTTAAACATGTTAAAGTACATTGCCACATTTTTTGATTTAGCAGTCTTAAGTCCTGCTCTATATTCTAGTGCTGAAACCTGTTTTTAGATAGCAGCACTGTTTTTATCGTTACAGAAGAGCGTTCATTTCAACTTGAGATTTCTAGTCACTCCAATGAAGTAGAGGAATCATTCTCATAATGCTATAAGTCAAAATCAATCGGGAGCACATAACGCCAAAATAGTTGAAAATGTTTATGGCTTGTCAAGAGCAACTGACAACATTTCAATTGCTGATGGTACAATTTGTGTCATTCGTGATATAATCTTTGTGTAAATCGTACAATTCCTGCACAAAATGAACAGGAATTACTGGAAAACTTGAGTAAAAACAAACCAATTGTCATCTTGTGTTATTTTTACACTATACTAGCAAGCAGAGAATTCATTAAAATCATTTTGTACATTTTTTTATGGACAAATCTCGAGGTACTAAACATAGATAAAGACCTTTCATCGTTTAAAAAACCCTCTGTTCGATTTCTGACAAATCATCCAAAACCAAACAACTTATATTGCACATATCTATCATAATTACATTAAAAAGAACTTGACCTTGAACCTCAAGGTCATGAATGACATTGGTTCATCAGTGAAGGTCAACATGCACAAATGAGTGATCTCACAGTATTTTCAACAGATTAAACACCTCAGCAATGACTGCCTGCCATTTTCAATCCTTTAGTTTTGCAGCCATTTTCAGACAGAAATACTTTCATATACAGCTATTTTCAGACAGAAATACTTTCATATACTGTCAAATACATTGCCAGGCTCTAAAAATTATAAAAATACTGTGACATCTCCAAAATGTAAGATACATATACAGAATGTGCAGTTCTGGTGGCATAACAAACGCAAACAAGGTGCACAGAATATTACCTTGATATTTTCTGCAGCAGTTTCTCATATCATCTCACTTTCTTTGGAGAATTTGCTAAGGAAACCGCTGCTCAAACACCAAGCAGATTCCAAGCACACGCATAATAATTAAGTATATACAGCCAATCCTATTTACATCGAATAATTCTGTTATCCACAATATTTTGGAAGGTCTGAGTGCCAACACTCCAATCAACAACTTTACAATATCTCCTAAATTAACTCTGAAACACCCCCCACAGCATCAGGAGGGTTCTAAGAAAATCTTATCTGTTTTTGCATGCAAATGCAACCAACACAGACCCAGAGAAAACTTTATACGTAATTTTTTGCCAGAACATTTGCTGACTCTTGTTTTCTCTGGATTGGTCTGCGTCTCCAAGGTTTATTTTCAGAAAAGAAAACCGGCATGATATATTTGACTCACACCACCTGGGTCTGGCTAAAGTAAGCAATAGTCGGTACAATACTCGGTGGAATACATCTGAACTCAGGCACTTGACCAAGTACACAATCAAAGCCTTTTTTTCCAACATAAAACCACCTCATTAGTTGGAATAAAACTAACATCGCAGATGTGGATATGAGTAATCTTAATAAACTCTCAAAACAACTAAATGAATTGCATGGCAACTTTTAATGATACAATGCAATGTGAGGTAACCTTGTTCCTCCAGGCAAAATGTGTCTGAATCCTCATTGGTTCAATGGAATTGAAAACCCATGACATCAGTAACAAAATATGTCTCCCTTTAATGTGGAATTCACTGTCTCTACCACAACTACAAGTTCATAGATAGCCGACTAGATTATTCGCATGCCAGTTTGCTATCAAAACTGCTCAGCGCTATAGAAAAGGCTTGGAGGGCGCACAGAGGGTAGTTGTAATCCATTGTAAAGACGTCTTCTGCTACTCGCCCGAACTGCATCACGATGTAGTCCACTGAAAACAGACAAAAAGGAAAAATAAGCAACTGTTTTGCATTTCCGTAGTGATACACACAGTCACTGCCAGATAAAAAGTGAAAACTAATTTGTGACGTCAGGTTAGAACGATAAGATCGTCTGGATCAAGAAATAGATAGCCATCTGGGTTTTTTGCAGCAGTAGAAAGCTTTTGCTAGCAACTGGTTGAACCAATGACTGCGGTAAGCAAAAATTCATCTATTGTTTTGGCCTACACACATTGTACACAACAATGGAGTCCCTGTCCTGATAAACCAAGCTGACTATGTCCAAACATCCACAAAACTGAGCCCAACAACCATTTTTTCCAGGGAGCAGTCTTTCAAGAAAAACAACGGGCGTCAACTCAACTCATCATGCACTCAAGTTACTGAGCACACTATATGCTGTGGAGTTTAGTGTGATGACATTGCTGTATTCAGATTTGAGTACATTGCCTACTTGTGTCATGTTCCAGTCATATCACAAAGAAACTGATATAACTCGGGCCAAAATGTGTCACTTAGACCGGGTAATGTTTATGACTGATTTATCTTTGCGAACAGTTAACTTTGTGAAAATTAACTCTAATGCCTTAACAGCAGAAATAGCAAGAACAAGAATAACAATTTTCAAAAATGAAACGGTCGAACAACTAAAATGGTCACCTTTGTCTGTATCTAGAAAAGAAATGTACAAGATAAACCTTAGGGACGTGGTAAAATCCACACTAGTTACTTGCCCGCACCAAAGACAAATTCATTCCTCAAGAGACTACCACAAGTGGCATACAAAACAATGCATGGAGGCTAAAACCCTTCACCAGGTAAGATGCTCTTCCTGTACAATGCACTGTGCATTGCACTGACTTCTATGTGCAATGCACTGTGATGTATGCAAAGGATGTACAGTTATGTGTACTCTGGTAGCAGAAAAAATATGTTTTGCATACGTACCATCGTTGTCATGGACGATTTGGAAATTTTTCACGGAGGCCTGTGTGACACGACCGTGAAAATTAAGCACATATGACTGAGTATCATCGTTCCATACTGGCGTCTTGTTATGTAACTCTAGAATATTCTCCATATTTTTCCTTTTCCAGCGCTCGATAAGACCATCGTGATCCTGAAACAAGATAATCAGGTGAGTTTACATCCAGACCGTCAGTTGTTTGTAAAGCACAAAATATTGAAGATGATCATCAATACAGATACTGTAAGCCATCACGTTATACAAGCTTAGTATATTTCTTCAATTAACCTAGGGCTTTTGGCCTACTTCAATCTACTTCTAATATTCAAATTCACTCTGTAACTAATATGCCTTACATGTGCATTAATTTCAAATGAATCGATAATCCAGTAATATGCTTACCGATCGAGGTCTTATATCAACTCGCTCATGGTCAAGGTTCATCCCTGGAATGATAACCGTCATTTTTCTCGGGCCCTTGAAACCTAAAACGTTTGTTTCCTGCAATATCAAAAATGAAAGTTTTAACAAAGCCAAAGTCCACTAGACACTAGACAATTTGACAACACCTCCCCTAGGTTCACTGCAGGGACCTTACATGTTTACAGCCACAACTTTCAGCAATCAGAAAGTGTTTTCAGCTCAAATAAGATTGCCCTCAACCATGTTAACTTACATATATCACAGCGCAAACTTCTCGACGTGACGTATCGGTGTTTCCTTTCTTCGGGTTCTCCCCACTATCGAAGATGGTGAACTGCGTCCCTAACATATTGGAGCGCAGCTTCCCAACAAACGACTCTCCCCCTCGAGACAAATCGGTAGGATCGATTGAAACTAGATAGTTGGATGTGGTACTTTTCTTTCGTTTACGACCTGCGAGTAGGAACACCTGAAAATAAGAGCAAAGAGATGAGTTCGGGAACTTTTCAGAAAAGAATACTTCATCTCCAAACAACATGATGACACGAACATGACAAATTGGACTGAGAAATGATCATGTCAATTCTTAACTTTGCGGGATGATTTCGAAGATGATCACACAACAGCGTGGGGTCATTTGCTCGAGCTAACGAGTAATCAATGTTCACCTCGCACATGCAAATCTAAGACAAAAATCTCTGTAGCAAAACCATATGACACAATACAGTTTGCCAGAAGGGTGCATGTGAAGAGCAGGTGAACATAAGACAGACGGCTCTGAGAGATTGGGACAGGTCTGGACATGATGTGGCCCGATGAACCAAGCGAAAACTCAGCAACTGGTGACAAAATGAGGGCCCCATGTAACAGGGGTACTTCAACAAGGAGACACCTACTCTCTTTCCGTCGTCTCTTTCAAGATGAAGGTAATACGTCGGGAACATGCCGCGATCGACACCTTTTTTATCTCGTGTGATACGACACTTCATTGTGACTCCTTGTGGCGCTGGCTTCATGACAAACTCCTCTAAACTCTCTGTTGGATCGACCATACCCGATGCAGCCAGTGGAGTACCTCGGTTGATATCCTAAAATGATCATAAAGACAAGCGGATGAGTTAAAGAGAAATCATACATTTTTTTACCAACGGAAACTGGAACAGAGTTGAAATTCTATAAATGAAGACCTACGAAAGGATGAAGATGACTTGCATTATGTAATGGCCGAATGACGTAAGGAAAGCAACAGAGCCACAGCACTTGTGACATCTGTTGAAAAGGTGGAATCAAGCAGACGTGACGAGACTCGGTTTTATTTCCTATGTCAGTCGCCATACATCAAACAAGTCATCTATACAAGCCGAATTTCATCATGTTTGCGGAACTCGACCCTTTGAAGGAACAAAATGAACTTTTAAACAAAAACTTTTTGTCAATAAAACAATTTCGTGTCTCATTCAGTCATGTCAGTTCAGCAAACTTTGTTTAAACATTTCTTTCAACTATAAAAACAATCCTTTTACAAGCGATTATACGATGACTTCGGCGCCAACTGAATTGCCTTGATTTGATCTTTCAATCTCTCCAGACACTCTCATAACCACTTTATTCATGATGCGTTAGATTTCAAGCTCCACCGGACTTAAAGCTGTCAACGAAGCTAAAGTAAATTCAATTATTCATCCATCAGCTTACTGGAGGTTGTTAGAGCATCACTCGAGTTATTTATTCAGATTAGACCAATTCCTTGATGGAGTCAGCTAGCTTAAACCGGGTTGGTCACAGAGTGCCTATGCTTGAAGGTGCTGTACAAGCTCTCAAACAGGGCAGAGGTGGTACCAGTACAGGGTGTATCATAATAATACCAAGATCAGATATTATGTGTTCACTCGAAATGGGACTGGAAGGAATTACGAAAAATGGCTCGATAGCAGTACATGTATATACTAATTACAATACTGACGTAAGAATTATAGCGGTCATCAAATTTTTCAATGACACCATGGACATTGTGAAAATCACTCAATGCAACTCTGATAAACTAATCAGCAGTGCTGATCCTTTAGTTAATTCAGCAGTCGATACCATAAATGATATCAATGAGACTTCCATAGAGCTAAATTCAATTCTGTTTCAATTGCTCAAAGTGCTGCACATCATTACCCTGAATTCGGATTTGTGTGTACCAAGAGTACACTGGGGTGTATTTCTGCCCCTATATGAGAACAATCCAGTCACTTCAAGCAACAAGATCTCTGTGATATCAGTATCTATTGCACTCACTCTAAAACCAAGTCAAAACAAAACCAAGAAAGAATTCTGCATGCCCTTTACCAGATGAAAAAAGTAGACAGAAGACCATCGAAGTAGAAATGTGTATTGGATGGAGAAAACTGATTCAGTGCGAAAAAAGGGTGGGCTCAAATCCATGAGGACCTTATCTCTGTGACCTCACATGATACTCAGACAACGACCTTTTAAACTCTCTGAATGCCCAATTATGGAAAGGCGTGGAGTATCAACCACAGAAATATTGATGCAATCGGTTGATTTTTAATGAATGCCAATGAGGTAGCTGCATCTCCAAGCAACCGAACAGTTCAAATATCCCGTTTGACAGAAACAAAGGAAGTTAAGTGATATTGTTGATATTGGTTATTGGTTTGGTGTGAGACATGAAATTCAGCAAAGTTTCTTTAGAACATTTGATTAAATTGCCTTCACCCAAAGAAGATAGATCATAAATCATCACAAACCTCAAAGAAAATGAGATTAATCTTGCACAGGGTATCCGATTGACTGAACCCAATTGCATTTGACTGAGTCTTGCGTGTCGAGTATTAATTGTCAGTAGCATTTGAACTGATTTAAGTCAATGCAGATACCTTTAATTTACATGGGATGAGATTAGCCAACGGATTGTGGATACAAACTAATATAAGGAATGTCACAAAAAATTATGCAAAGATGAAGCACAGGCAAATAGTGCATTATCCATGCACAATTGCACCATCTCGTGGAATTCTACCGGACATGACGTGACTCTTTTATGTTTCCTGACACGGCGCGTCATTTTATGCATGCAACTCATCTAAATTGATATCCATGAATCCTCCAAGAAATAATCTCATCCCAAATTTATATGAAAATTGTGCAACTTGAACCAGGATCCCTGAAAAACTTAAAGTGCATGCAACGTAAAATGTTGATGTGTTAGTGCTATATATGTAATTGCGTTAAAAATGACTCAAAATAATTTCGATTGAAGATAAGGAGGATCAACACCACCAGTGAAACACAACATACCATATCCTCGTCATCTGGAGGATACATTTCCTGCGAGGGATGGGTGGGGTATGCTTGAGCTGATCGATTTGATCCCTGCAAATGGCGACGGCAATATTTAATGTTGGGTTTTGGAAGGCGAAGTGGTGTTGGGTCAATTTGAAATTGGATTACTGAACCAGGGTTAGGGCATGTTTAAACTTCTAGACGACTCCTCCAAAATTGTAAAGCACTATGGCATTACAACCGTGGGGGTGGAAGCTTGGAGGTCAACACAGCTGTGGAACAATCACGTTTGCAGCTATCCCTAAACTGGCCGATGTCATTTAGATGGGTTTCTGGTCTGTAACATCAGCACCAGAAGAAAACTGATACTTTAAATATAAAGAATGGTCTGAAGGAACGTGTTTTGCTGAAAATTAAAGGTACACCAAACTTGCTATTTCAAGACATCGCGAAATAAGATGGCAGCAACTATTTCTGGGTATACATTATAGGCAAAAAGGTGACAGACTCGGGTTCAGAGTAAATAAAGTTAATTCTACACAGCAAAGCAAATCCATGCAACTTAATACCAATCTATCAATAATTATCAAAGAAATGCAATCAAGAGATCAACAATATAAATCACATCATTAATTAAAACCTCTCAGATTTCTCTTCATCAAGTTCTTCACAATGCTGATCGATTGTTCACAGGAACACCTCGAATGCATGACAATATTGGTGTGAGCGACAATAGGATATAAGATATAAGATATAAGGCTTACACATTATTATTTGTAAGAGCATTCCCTTTAACATGTTTAATAAATGGACGCAAAACGTGCACTTATTTATGACAAATGTCTCTTCAAGTTGATATAAAACCAACACAAAGTTGAACAAAAAACAAAACATAACACAAACC
This sequence comes from Lineus longissimus, assembly GCF_910592395.1. NCBI lineage: Eukaryota > Metazoa > Nemertea > Pilidiophora > Heteronemertea > Lineidae > Lineus > Lineus longissimus. The sequence continues at coordinate 8,898,217 of NC_088312.1, read as the reverse complement.
GTAAATCACATCAGCAAGTTGCATTTCCATTTGATAAACCTACTAAATTGGCACATTTACATTAGAGTCCCGTATCTTTATTACATTCTGCCATCAAACTCAATTACTAAGTACTCCCAAGTGGATTTTGCCCATTTGATAGCCTGCTAAATGAGGCAGAAATGTGTCTACATCTAATTTAAAACATCAATATCTGTGGTGAAGCTACTCCATATTGTCTTGTTTGTGTTCAAGCCAATTGTACGGATGGAAAAACTTAAATAAAATTGTAATCTTTTAGATCATAGCCTGAGGAAGTTATCTAAATCATAGTTAATTAACTTATTAGTAAGAGAGAAAAAATGCACACCATGAATGCGTTAGTATTAGCTGTTACCCCTGGAGGTCGATCGACAGACATGTCATCCTCGTCCGTTGGCTCAGCTGCTAAATTCATCGGGACCTTTTTCTCTTTTTTCTTTTTACGTCCTTTATTTCTGTTGGATGGGGAGGTACGCTCAGGTTCAGTAGGTTCAGGATCGGGTAAAGTGTCTACTCCGAATGGCTTTGCAGCGTTGAAGATCTGCGGACAAACCGAAACGGACATACAGGATAACAACAAAACTCATCCAAGTGCTAATGCAAACGAAAGACGGGGAAATAGAATGGGAGTATCTAGTGTGGGTAGGAGATCATATACCATCAAAGAGACTTTCAATGTTCATGTAGACAAACTTTTAGATTTATGGAATATTCAGGTACCCACAGGTTTTTCATTTTTTGGCATATTTGGTCTACATCTGCCACTGTGACCCTGCAGCTGCTCTTTGGTTTTTGCTGATAGGCGACAGCCCCCTGTCAACAAACATAGTAACCCCAAAACACACATATCAACTACATTGCAGCTTCACACTTTTGGAAGGTGGAACTTCCTTGGATTTTCAGCAGGATGGTCACGAGGTTGCATCATGTCTAAAACAAAATGGCGACAACAGCACCCCTGTGGTAGAAGTTGAATTTTATAGTTGCAATTTTGTCTCTTTGATGTTATCCAGAGGCCATTCACTGCAGCCTGCAGTCTGACCAAGTACAGATGCAAGACTTTGTTGATGAATGTACATCGCTTGTCTGTATGCTGTAGGCAGAGTGGATGGCCGCTTATACACATGCCTACCATACATCAGAAACAAGATGAGCTGAAGCACAATTCAACATATACTTGCAAGACAACATGCACATTCCAACACACTTTTGATGGAAAACCACATTTGGAAAATATAGATGAAGCAAAGCTTAGAAAGTACCTCCAAGGTTAATTTTGGTAAAACTCAATGGAAAATAGTTTTAAAACGTTTAGTAGAACATTCTAGGCAGAAGATTTTGCCAACTTCAATAAACAAGGTCAAGGCATGTCGATTCACACTTGTCGACTTCAACTCATCATGTTTTTTTTAATCTAGAAAGCACCAAAAGAGTTCAAAAGAAGGCTTATATCTGTATAGGACATGAGGATCTGCTTGAAATCTTGGGGCTGCAGGGCCACTCTGAAGATCAGAAGTGACAAATGGACAGCAATGTCAACATATACGTACTTTCAGAGGTTTTTAACATGAGCTACTATCATGGTGGTTCTTGAACATGAGCAACTATCATCCCAAGACAAAAATCGTCGCAAATGAGAACCTTCAAATTCTATCATCTCAAGAAGGTAGCAACACATAATCTAAAGAGTCTAAAGTGTCTCCCTCCCCCACCCATCATACATGACTCAACAGCAATGGACTAAAGCACAACTGCAACGATTGAAAAATCCATTTCGTTTTAATTTGTCACGTTTACTCAGCACTTGTGTTTTTGTGAGGCAGCGCTGAGTTGCCACTCAAGGAATCACATCAAGTACCCAGGAAGCCTCACGATGCAAATTGATATTGACAAATCTTTTTTTGGATCAATGACATGGAAGATGTTACATTTTAAACTGACTTACATGTACAGCGATGCGCTTGAATTCTTCATGACTGTTTTTTATCTTCAAGCAATGGGCCAGAATACACCATGAATATTTTCCGCCAAGTTTCAATTTCATTTCTCCCACAGGGGCAAAGTAGACCATGGAGGCAAACAAGTCAATGATATCCAAAGAACAAAACTGTGCAGACGCATGAAAAGAATTGACTTTTTCATCCAAAATGACTTTAAAACTCAGACAGTCTGAGACTAGACAAGACTTTGTCTGAGTTTTGACTTAATTTTGGCAGTCATGATGTTACTTTAATATTGCTTAAACACCCTCGCGAAATTCAGTCTATAATAGGATACTTTGATTTTGAACTTTGAGAAGTATTTATCTTTCACTTAACTGAAGCAACTGATTGGGATATCACAGCATTCTATCGAATCTGGCAAAACACATTAGGATTCCCAGTGAAGCTTGAGAGACCTTTCTCATGCGACTGTATCATCAACTAGATGGGATAAATCACGAGAGGAGGCTGGGTGGAATGGCTAAGATACACCATGAATAATGCGATTAGCCCACTGGGAACTGTACTCATTAATGAAGTATAACATTGGTAGCAGGGAACTGCTATATTGGAGTCTGGAGAGCCAAATGATCGGCACAGATTTAAGTCAAGAAAAATCGGTACTTTCATGTCAAGTTTCTTTGCACTTTAATATTCAAAGAATCCCTAAAAAATTATTAATTTCTTTCTCTTTTCCAAGGGGAAATATCACTTTCGCTATCTAATGGAAGGTTCTTATTTGCAGTGGTTTTTATCATGGATGATGAAGCATTCACAAGGAAAAGAATTAGGATGTAAGCACTCGGTATAAAAGTAGGCCCAATAGCTCATGCAGTGTATAGGAGGTTTCCCCGTCAAGTCTTCAGATGCCACCAGGAAGTGAACTACCAGAATGGGGATCCGTCTTCATTATAAACTACAATGTTACAAGATAGATACAACAGTAGACTATGGCTATAGGATTTTAAATTACAAAACATACATTTGTACACACAGACGCGCATTCAAAAGAAAAGAAAGAGGACAGACAACAACATGACAATGTCCCACCACACGCTACATCAACAATCCAAATGATGATCGTCTGCTGAATCAGTCTTGACGTGTTGCTTTCTGGAATTTATGCTTTGTATCAAACACTTCCATGCATCAGTCAACTATGTCCCTCATTGTCTGCACCTTTTTTCAGCTGGTGGCATGAAGGCTGCTGCAAGGTGAGGTCTGGTCCAAAGCAAAATGCAAATGGGCCACACTGGAGGTGAAGAAGCTGGGTGCCGGGAAATGAGGAGAAAGCACCAAAAGGCATTTCCCTTCCCTCCGTATGACTCACATTTTGTCTTTGTGTTGCTGTATCATCCTGCTGCTGATTCATTATCGCCCTGCTATAAGCTGGTGGAGGAGCGTCAGTGGAGGATGGAGCTATGGGGGCAGGACTGATCACCCGGCTCTCAAAGTCGGGGCCTTCGTCTTCCTCATTCATCAGGTGGACAGTTGGAATCGATGAAGTCATCTTCATGTCTTTCTTACTAGTTGGCTCTAAAGGTTCTGAATGAAGAGAAGTTTTTTTATGATGAAACCAGAAAATCAGTTCAATATATGTATTAAAAGTGGTATTTTTTATTGTATCCGGACCTTCCAAAGTAACGCAATGCAACCTTAGGTCTTAATTCAGTATAAGAATTGGTGGGAGAGATGACCCACTTTAAACAGAACAACCATGAAAGTCAGGTGAGAAACCTGCCATACCAATGTCAATCGTTGTTCTTTATGGATACGTATGTTGTTCTTTATGGATACGTATGTTGTTCTTTATGGATACGTAAGTTGTTCTTTATGGATACGTATGTTGTTCTTTATGGATACGTATGTTGTTCTTTATGGATACGTATGTTGTTCTTTATGGACACGTATGTTGTTCTTTATGGACACGTATGTTGTTCTTTATGGACACGTATATCATTATAGTTACTGCACTGGGCAAGCCTGATGGATTCGACTGAACCAAAACATAAACTGATGGCCTGAGATGCAAGAATGTTAATGAAGAGTATCTTCATTAGAGTCTCATACTGTATTCACAGGCTTATTGACCCCTGAACTTGATGGCCCATCTTCTCAGCATCTCATCTTCTGGTACAATCAACAAGTTCACCCTGCATTACTCCACATCTTGCTAACTATGCAGTCATTAGTGAGTATTAATGAGGTGACTGGGAATCTGACAATATCAGTTAATTATCTCATGAATGGATGAGGAATCTACATGTATCCGGTTCTACCAGCAAAGCGTCATATTGTTATCACACTTGCATTAAGGAACACCGTGAAGTCTTACTGCAAGCAGTGATTCATTTTAAATGCCCTAAGTGAGTCAGGTCAAGTCAATTTGAAGCCCAAATCAAGTCAGAAAACCTCAGATTTTGAAGAAGCATCTTGCCCTATCTTCAATGATTCAGGTCGCGTCAATTTGTATGCCCCTGCGCTGTCACCAAAAGCATCCATAGAACTCCACTCTTAATGATAAACATTTGGAGGAGTGGCCCCACAATGTGAGGCTGATTTTTCTGGGCAATCAGTCTTGTTCATCTCAGCGTGCTGTGTAGGAATCGGCTCCATGCTGTTGACGTACCTGTAGATATTTCATCTATGTCATCATCACTTGAGTAATAGTCCCTACTCTCACCAGGTGGTTTCACGTCGAATACTTGCACTGTGGTTTTCGCACAAGTGCTATCAGGATTGTTGGTGTCATATGACTGTGGACCGTCATAAGCTGTAAAGAGAGACAAGAGTTAATAACAAATTGTCAATTTGACTTGCCAAATCAATGTTCCATGCAGGAATTTTATGCATGTACACTTGTTCATCCAATTGAATGGATTCCAGTTATTGGACATGGTAGACTTGCTGAGGGAATTCTCTTTACGAGAAATTTATGATGGATGAAAGGCACACCCTTCCGTTTTATTCAGACATAGCGTCTGTCGGTAGTAACCTGCCAATTCAAGCTGATGATAACAAGTGTGGTATTGAGGCCTTCCCAAATGTAAAGCCTGCCAAAAATATTTAGCAACGCTGCACGAAATTTCAGTCAATCAGGCTTGTGTTCAGTACTCGCTCAAGTATGATTGGAATTGCTGGCCAACTTGACAGCTAGAAGTCAAAATATATGTAAAAATAAACCTTATACAAGTGGGATGAATTCACATAAGAAGACTGGTATGATCTTTTAAACCTGCTGGCTTCACGAAAAGTAATCTCTTCATTTGACAGACTGGCTCATTTATTCAAGGATCATGTACCGTGTTTACTCTGCCAGACAAAAATGGCACTCAAGTTTTTTTCATCAACAACTTGTGATGACCAGCAAAATCAAACCTGCAACACAACACCTCGACCACAGAGAAGGACAGACAGAATGTGTTGGTTTCAATAAACACCTTGAACCTCTTACCCACATAGCTGTTGAGTTACCAGGACAACATTGCACCAGGACAAAATATCAACGCTTAGGTGTAATACCCCTTAACCTGTGTCACCACCAATCCTTTTGCCATTCCCACCATGCCCACCGTCTAGCACCTAAATGTGACAACGAACAACACATAAGGAACAATCAGAAGGTGAAATATGCACCGATTTGCTGCTGCAGTCCCACATTTTGGAGTTTGAACTACTCTCAGTCTCCCCCCTCACATGACAATCAATCTTCTGGTAATTGACTCATGTACAGTGGAACCTCCCTTAGCAGACACCTAAAGGCACGACACCCTCTATATCAAGGACATTGATTTTGGTCCACACAGGGTCATTTCTATTGATTCAATTCAACCTCTGTATGCAGGACACCTCTCTAGATAGGACAGCATTTGTCAATCCCATGGGTGTCCTTAAGACAGTTCCACTGTATTCTTAGCAAAAAGCACAAGCGATAAGGGTTATTCCTAACAAGCCACATGTCTACATTGATTGAAAACCATAATGAAACTGTCTAAAATGTTTGTCAATTTTCCTTAATGGTGGAGGACAACATCAGACTTAAAACTGGGGTCTAAAGGTCTGATACCACTAAAGCAGGAACTGCTCGACAAGGATGGAAGTATTAAAGTTATTGGCTCAGCAATTGTAACTCACCACAAAGCCGGTGATGGTTTCCTGCCAAAATAGAATCAGACCTTAAAAACAGTCGTTATCAACAAAAATGATCGCGAGCAGTTGGTACCATCTATGCATAATCACAACCAAGTAAGTACCATCTTCTCATTTGAGCTGAAGACTCCCCGGCCGGGCGAGTCATGATTCCTTGCCCCTCTCTGCTTCATTGCTTGGAGCACTTAGCCGTCCAAGATACACTAATCTAATTCTGCCGCCTCCAGACATGAGATATGAGCGACTTATTGCATCAGGGGTGCAGCAGATAGATTACTGGTTTCTTTACCAATGTGGTCTCCAGCTAACATTGGAAGATTTTCTCATACAATATCATCAACCTTTTTTACGACAGGGGAGACTCTTCACATCATGCAGTCTCTTATCTTGAGCTGAGAAGATAACTCCTTGTCTTTGCGACTGATACCAATGGTCTGCTTATTTGGAAACAGCTTTCCCACATCACCATAATAATTGACAGGAGATTCTCTTTGTAAACACGTCACTACTTTTGAGGCTCAAGACTCTGTTTTCTGAGGGTTGACCTCATCCACATTGCTGTTTTTACATGATATATTACAATGACTCACTTGACAAAGTCTCCACTAACTTGACAAAGTGTCATCTTGTCTCACTTGACAAAGTGACGTCTTCGATAAACATCCAACTCCTTTTTGAGGCCAAAGACTCAGTCAGTAGAGCGACAGTGGGTTAACCTTGCCTCCACTGTTGCTTATGAATAACTCGATCAAGTGTTTCCTTAGCATGGTATCCCTTTTTGAGGCCAAAGACATATTTGACAAACCTTTGTCTTTGCTTATGACCTGCTGACAACCCCTCAGATAACCCCTTGATGGAGTCTTATTACTGGAAACTGGATGCCCTTTCCACGAATAACAGGGAGCACTTAGGCATGAAATACAATCTAATTCTATACTGCCTCTGAACATGATGAGGAAAGTAATTGACTGTATGTGTCAAATGTTAGAACAGCCTGCCACGTGAGCCTACTAATAGAGAGCAAGACCCCACCACTGGCTGGAATCAGTCAGCAAGGACAGTTACTGCACTGCTTCACCAGTTTAAAGACTGTTACGAGAGGGGATGGTTTATAACTTCTCTTTGAAGAAAGGTCACACAACATCCGCCTTACCATAAAATCAAATCAGAAGAAGTTTTTACACCGTGACCAGATGACCAAATTTTGTCACAGGCACCAATATCAACCACTGCAATAAACTTTTGCGACAATTATTGCTGCGTGCTGCAATGCAGCAACTAAAGTCGCTGTTTGTGGGATTATTTCGTCCACTTTCTCGCATGAAAAAATCGATAAATCCTCGTCCATTAGTATTCCTTACTAAAAGCATTGATTTATCTGTATGAAAGCTGAACAAAGATTGTCATTCATGTCTTCAACATGGTTGATAAGGGATTGGTTATTCGCCTTTATAACACTAACATTCAAGCAGTAGGCCGTCTCTTGAAATGAGAATGTCAGGATGATAATATATAAGAGTGGAACTGTGTAGCGGTGCTGTACGATATGCATGATGAATGTGATGCTGCACTATGGAATATGGTTGCTTGGCGCAAGTCAAAGGCGGTTATGCTAATCTGATACAGTGGATAACAGTAAAGGAGCCGAGAGATGTGAATAGGTCTACTCATCTTGACGTTACCACAATGGACAGAGATAACCATCAAAGCTAGTTACAGCACATTTACTTAGGATGGTGTGGATGCTTTATGGTAAATGCTACATGTAGCTATGGAATATGGACATTAATGACAGTTCATGCTAATCTAGGCGACAAGATGAAGAGAGACAGCATTGATTTATATTTCAATCGACAGCCATTTCTTTTGATAAAGGATCTTAAACTGGCAATACTGCTGCCATAATTTTCTTCTGAATAACATATAGAACATTTTTATTGTGTAAGCTGACTTTCCACACTACTTTGTGCTATGGCAGGGTTATTTACAACACTACTTGGTACCACAGGAGGGTAATCACTGCACTATGGTACCACACATTGGTTCAATATTTGCTGTACTACCTGGTAAAATGGTAGAGTTATTTCCTGCACAACTTTGTACCACTGCATGGTCATTCAACATGCAACTTGGTACCATTATTTACCACACTACTTGGTACCATGGCAGAGTTATTTTACCAAACAACTGTGTACCACATTAGGGCGATTAACCAAGCTACTTGGTTATCATAAAACCACACTACTTGGTACCACAACATGGTTATTTTAATACCATGATACTACCTTGTGCTGTGTTATTTACATGAACCTAACTACTTGGTACCACAGCAGGGTTATTTACCGCACCACTTGGTATCAGTCCTACCTTCATTTGTGTAGTTACTAGCGATCATATCAACACTTTGCCGGCGGTGTGAAGAATGTTCACCAATAAACTTCATATCTCCTAGAATCAAGCATTCAAGTTAAGACACATACAGCTTTCTAGCTGAAATTTCTAAACACACCAATTTCCCTCCCTCAGTCTGATATACTAATTTTACCATATTTACCGTGGTGTTCCAAATAGAAAGGAGATGACGCTTAATTTCATTCTCGCTATCAATTTTGTTATTCCCTCCCAAAAAGGAGGTGCGTATAATCAAAACTACCTTCAATACAGAAAGTATTCAAATAGCTCTTAGCGACACATTTTATTCCGCAAATACATGAGATGAAAGATGGATATATTTCAAAATGTGATAGATGATTCTCATCTAAATTATTACCAGTCTTACAAGATTATATAGCATGGTAATGATTTCATTTATAATCAATAGTATTCTCTTTCTTTAAAAAGGTAAAATCATGATAGAATATCGAGCTTATACAATAGTACCGTAATTGCGATGAGGGAAGAAATAGAGGCAAATCACGGCCAAAATATGAAACAATAAGCTTTCATAATTTTTCCTTCAAAATCCCTAAAGCAATAAGCACAAAAAGAAACAGTGTCACTGCATGTGTTATGATATGCAAGTAACTACGGGCAGTGCTTGCTATTAGGAAAATCATCACTAAGATGTGATACAAGCACGATTTTCCATGAAAACCCCAAAAGCAAGAAGCGCTTCTCATACTATTTGCAATGTATATGTAAAGAAGAACATTCTGAATCGTGTTATTGTCATACAGCATGTACAATGAAATGAGCAATCCTATCCAGTTTAGATTATTTTCATAGTAAGCAAACTAATGGCAAAGATACACTTAACGCAATATTTCACTTGCTTTGATTCAGGGTGGGGTGTTTCCCGGTAGTACTATGAATCATGTGACCCGGAGAAATTGTCATGGCCAGAATTGAAATAACAGCAAAGATTGTTGTCAGTAACTGTTGTGAATATTGGCTGCTTTTGCAATTGACAAAAGAGAGTTATTAGCATAAAGCTGATAACATGCTTAAGCACAAAAGAGGCACACAGACATGATGGACTCCTGGTCCCTCCTTGGGTGGTGAATGTGAGAATTGAGAAGTTGGTGGGGGGGGGGGGGGGGGACCCATAGCCCTTCTCCCAAAAAAATAAGTGGTGAGACAACAGACAATCTCATATTCACTGAGATACACGCAAAATGTATCACTTTGTCAATTATTCAATGATAAGATGTACAGTATTCAATTCCAAAGGACACACTAGGGCTCAAACATGATTCTTACGCTGAACATTTTTAATTATCTAAATCATTGCAGCAGTAACATCATCAGAATATCGGACGAAAATGACCAAAGCTGGCAAAACACTGTTAGTACTAGCAAATATATACAACTACTAGCCAACTAAGCGATGGGAAAGCTGTGAATGCTTATTATTGGCACAATTAGTACAGAACACCATGCCCTAGGAAGCATAAACATGTATCATGAATTGGCGTAAAAATGTACACGTCGACGATTACCAATTAGTTAGCCATTTTAATGACATTCAGGAATTAGGGGGACACATTGGGTGTGCGTCGAGCTTGTGGGTTATGACAGACTGGCAAATTGACAAGATGCCTACCTTCCTCTTGTGCCAATATGAAACTGGCATCAAAACTTGACCGCCTGTGACCTGATGGGCAAATGTTACGAAAATTATTTCATGCTTTTGGAGAGAACGATCTAGTGTGTCTATCAAGTCTGGTTAAGCACAGAAACACAAGGTAACCTAGTCTTGCAGATCTATCAGGAAACAAAAGCATTCACTTACTATAAAAGATACTTCTCACAAAACCAAGAACTAAGTTCTCCATGACAGTTCTTGCAGGTAATGATAAGGGCATGAAGAGACATTTGTTAAGCTTTATCATATAGCCTTCCCTAAATGACATTGACCCCAAACAAAGTAGGCTGCACATTGACTTTCTTAGGACTATCTGACATGGCAGCTATCACCACAACATTCATTGACTCTTTGGATATGAACAAATGATGAGAACTCAACCCAAATCCTCATGTGTACTCTGACTGTGCATTTGAACATGTATGAGGAAACTAACAAGGAGAAAAACAAAAGGCTGACCCCATTAACAGTAGAACAGACACAATTTCCTGTAGTGTACACATGGAGTGAGTTTGAACAACAAAACAATTAAGCGCTTTTAGTTAATATCTAGTTCGCTCAAACCGAAATATTTCTGTCGACTTTCGCCAAGGCAGACATAGACTATATTTTAATTGAATTCCTATTCCTCAATCCACAAATGACACTGCCTAATTAAACCAACAAGTGTCCCTAATGAGTCCCATCGGCCAGGGATAAGTGGTGATTAGTTACCACGGTGATGAGGCACTGAGGGCAACTGATTTTGTGCAAGGGATGATTTAATAGCTCGAGGTGCATTATCGGGAAAATGACAACACACAAGTATAGGGAAGTAAATTTTCTACGATCAGGCAAGGATGTATCATGTGATGGTAATGACACTCAGACCTTTCGGCCAGTTTCAGGAACGAGATAGCTCGAATTTTGCCATGGATTAATGGACTGAAAGGGTAATTTGATTTCCAGGCAGATCGATATCAAACAGTGAACCCATTCAAGGTTCTTCATCACAGGTACAGACCTTCAATCAGCTCCTGGTACAGCTATCATCAGCAGTAACCACACCAGCTGGCAGCATGGCTACAGTCAACCAAGCCATAGAGGATGTGAGAACTTCGAGGCCCAGCTACAAGGACCAAAGACCAAAATCAGTACTAATACTAGTAATCAATCCAAGAAGAGATGCTCGAAATTTGTCTCCCCTAAAGGATTAAAACAAGTTTCACCAAGCAAGTCAACTCTGTTTTGAGAAGACTGCTCTCCCAAGTTTATCCGAAAGACAAAGTGACAGTCCCTGGAGACAAAAAGACTGCCCCGAAAGACAAAGTGACAGCCCCATTACAACGCTATCATCTCCTGGTTTTAAATGTCAAGTGGGTTCCAGAGACAAAGACAGAATTGATATCCCATTTCCAATATTGAAGACACACAGGGAACCTGCACGATTGCAACCAATTCGCTCTAACTTCCTTTGCATCTGCTTTATAGATTGGTTAGTTAACCCATTCTTAGCAGAGGGTTCGGCCACCAGCAGACTTTCACGAAAGTATTTCATCAAAGTGCTATAATGTTGTTCATTTTCAATGATCTCCTTTTACACTTATATCAATATGGTGCATTTAGATAGCAATTTACCCGACACAAGCTCGAAGCACCTGATGTCTGTCACTAGAATAGGCCTAAACAGAGGGACTTGAGCAAGCAGACTGGGAAACAAACCCACAACCATTGGATTCTGAGCCAGACACAGTTTTTAAACCAGTGCACTATCGCAGATCCTCATTTCAAGTTTTGACTATCGTTATGAGCTAAACCAACAATTAATTCCGGGGAACATCATCCAACTAACAGCCAGAGGCAGACACCCCCTTCTGACAGCAAGTTTATCAGTGGAAAACAACGATGCAACGAAACACAACAATGCGGTTCAACTATGGTTCAACTATGGTGGAACTAAGTGTATATTGGACTCTAAATTAGGTTTGACCTCTGTGAAATTGGTGGAAATGGGGAACCCCCACGGGGTAAATGTTCCGTAATTGATCCCGGTTCGATACTTAACGACCCAATCACGTTTTCTCGCGATGTTGATATCAACCATCCCCGTCATATATTGATGGTATCCATTAATGTCCTGGTGACGGAGATGATGAATATTGGCAATCTCTATCTACTTAATGAAAGGGATGTGGATTGGATTTGTAAAGGGTGCTGTGAATGGAATGAGGACAAACTGAAACCACTCAAAAATGCCATTTCACGAACACCTGCTATTAGGTACATACAGCACGGCCAGATATGGTTTTATCATTTTCTCCTAACTAGTGTTCATCTATCTCATAATGGTGATAAATTTAAAAACTGAAGTCGTTTTTCCTAACAGAGCCAAAGAAAACATTTGAAATAACACCCAGAAAACGTTCTTAGAATACTAGTAAAGATTTTTACCATAATAACCTTGCGCGTTTGTTTTATTTGTTATTGCTCCAGGCCCCATCAGCGGAGCTCGTATTTCCTCCTTAGCATGTCGATGCCCTGATCGGGGTCGCCCTGCGTCTTCATTAACTTTGACCATTCCCGGCACCATCCGCTTTTTCCTCTGTTTTTCTTCCAGAAGTCTTCGCTGAAATGGGCAATAAATAGACTGTTATATCGATAACACAACTCAGGGAAAAAGAAGCTAGACATGAAATTGCTGGCAACGGAAGGAAGTTTTTTGATTATCTTTAGCCTTTTTTAGGAGTAGGGGCCATTTGCTCAACCTCGTTAAAGACTAACATCAGGGATAGCTCAACCAAGCGTTATCTCCTACAGTATAAAATTCATTGTTGCTGCTATAAATGCTGACTGAGCAGCCAAGCCCAGAAAGATAGCAAGTGCTTCACAATGCATATCAGCGGAATTTGATCATGCATGAAAGACATTATTATCATGCACCTTACATGTACCACAGGCATCCAGAATGCGTCACGAATGGCCGTCTTGTCAACGAGATGATCAGTACACTGGCATACACAGGAGACTAAACACACCAAACAGAAATGGAAGCAGACACTTGAGCACACAAATGACGCTGATCTAAAAAATTGATGCTGGAAGTATCCAATTGCTGTAACGACTGATGCTAAATGGCGTCAAACACATGGGAGTTTGCGCAATTTCGTTGCTTCCAAATTACGCAAAAAACTATCATGTAAAGATATGTTGGGAACTATTTGGCGATGTCTAATTTATCATATGGGCAATATGGATAGCAAATTCAGCATGCCGGCATTGTTCACTAAAATTAATGATGACTGAGAACTTCCCGCCATGAATGGCAAGCAATTTTCTCCCATAATAGACCTGAGTGGCATTAAATGACTCTCAATAACCAACAAATTATTTACAGAACCAAAATAGCCATGACGACAGCCTCCAACATCCGCCTGGGCAGAAAGGAATATTCCCCACAGCTATAACTGGAATGTGGAACTGCTTTCTCCCGAAACATGCAAAAGGGTTAAAGATCAGATGGTAGGGCAAGCCAACTGAATCAAGGGATCACATAGAGAACTAAAAATGCTCCTCAGCATGACATGATCACAGAAAGGGAAGCTGTCTCTGGCCAAGAAGAGATGCAGTGAGAACTTTAAGTGCCCCTGAGCAAGAAACGAATATCAAACCTTGGTTCTCGGAACAACTTCAAACTGATCTAACACTAGCTTCTCGAACAGCCTCGAAATTTCACAAGGTACTATCACCTCCCACAGCCCTTTGACAGAACTGACACTCAATTTCGTGGCTTAACTTACCTGTTGCTCTAGTTTCTGTTGTCTAATGGCGCTGGGGGAAGAGGACCGATCCTCGTCGAGGACGCTGCAGGGAAAACATGATTATTGATTAAACTGCGGAGAATTGTTTTGGCATACAAGAATCGAAATTAACTAAACCTGGCCAGAATTAAAATGGTGAAGATGTATCGATCGTAAAAGCACTCAAGAGATGATCCGAGTTCAAGAGACCTTGGTCTCAGTGCTTATTGGATTGGGCTGCGTCCTAATAAGATTTGAAGGAAATGCATTAAAATCTTTCCGTTCTTTTTCCATGATTTCTTATTTTAGTTCCTACGAAGTAAATTTGTTTGTTCTCTGTAGAAGTGATTTCAATTTCAACTGTTGTGAAGTGAGCTGAACTTAGAGCTGTTTGATATCAAAAAGCATTGAATATCTTACAATCAATTCTGTCAAACAAATTTTCATTGCTTGGAGAGAAGGTATTCTTAGCTTTTTGTGACGATCTTGTCTCAATCACAGCACATTGAGAATAAATTCTGAAATGAGTTTTTTACAGGAATAACTCGAGGCAAAGTCTACTCACGTTCCTGGCGGTCCCCCCAGGAGATTATTGGACATGGCGGCCCTGCTGAAGAGACAAGAAAAATAAGCGATTAGGATACATATAATGATTTCTCTCGTGCTGGAGCATCCAGATGAAGTTCTTGGTAAGCCTAGGGATAAAGACAGGATTTTGAAGCAAAACAGATGGCATCAATGGTAAAGATGACAGTATAAATCACAACTGAAACTATAAGTAGAAACAGTAGTGAAGCAATGCAAAGTTTACCGCAGCTTATCCTCTGAAAAGATGTTGCAACAGTTGTGCCACCACCAACATCAGCAACAAAGACCTCTCATGCGGTTTGGTAATCCCCACATACAAGGTGTTACATGTAACTTGCTGAGGTTGCCACCGAAATGTCACCCACATTGGTGTCTGCCTTCAATCCCGACTCAATCAATCTCGTAATAGTGAATTGATTTTCTATTCCGGGCACTTCTGCTGTACGAGATGGCTAGATCATTGCTCACTGGCAGATTTACGAGGATCGGCGCATAATCCTGATCAGATTAGCGGCCATTTTAAAGGTCAGCTGACAACAGGTGGCGAAGATATTGAAACCAGGAGATAACAAGAAAATGATTAGGATCGCAGTGAATAGATAATCCCCTTCTATTGGTATTAGAGGAAACAACAGGTTTCTTTAGTTTGTGGAACAGGGATTATCAAAGACCGGATTTATGGATTCTATTTCTAAAGATATCAGCTATGGAAATCCAACAAAAATTCCACATTGTACGAAACTTTCCAGCAAGTTTCTAAAATAGACAAAAAGGAATCGCTTTTGAGAATAAATCTTTCAATTTAACATTAAATATGAGGAAGTGACTCACTATGTGCAAAAAAACATGAAAGCGTTAACATATCAACTCGCCTGTACCTTATTTCCCTATTGGCCTCCTCTCTCTCAACAGCTAGGCGCTGCAGAGCAGCCATGACCCACATACTGTCATATCCTTCTGCTCGATGGTTGAACATCGTGGCAGATATCTCGCCTAGGACAATATGTGACAGGGATCACGAGAAATCGCAACTAACGCTCTTTTCTCAAAAATTTGTCAAACAAGTAGGATTTAGAAATGGATCCTTATCTATCCATTGCTGACACTATCAGGAAAACTCGAAACACAATTGTTCCAGCAGAACCTTTTATCCATCAAGTTAAATGTAAAATCAACCAATGCACATTGGCAAGGCTAAAAAGGTTTCCTTGTCAACACCTTAAATCCAAAATTGACAATCCTTTGTTATATTGAAAATTCTGAGCACCACCTACAACATATCCTTCATTTCTGAAGAAGTACAAGTATCTTTGCACAGCTTAATCCTTGTAATTTAAATCCTGGTTCAGTAGCAGGTCTACACTTTCAGAAAAGCCAAAGTGATCACACAGACTCCAAATGGAAGTGTGAACAATCTTGTCTTTTTGTTTTTCACGGCTCAGAACTACGCCTGCATCAAGCTGTGCCCGTCATAAACACAAGATCTTCGCACCATCAAATGCCTCTATCACTTGCTACAAATATTAATGAACCTATAACGAATCTATAATTGCAACTCTTGAGAACTAAAAGATGGGCACATTTCTTAATATTAGTTTCTGAAGCTTCCTATCTTGGGGCTCAAGACGGACCCCCGAGTTATTGTGATAGCGAAGTCAATTAACTGAGTTCTTCCATATAAAAATATAATAGAATTTGTATTTGCCTGCAGCACAGAAAACTTGAATGTAATATCATAATGTTGTTTACACCAAGATGCACAACTTTCCAGAGCTGATGATGGTGCAGGGGCCTGGGAAACGGAAAAAAGCAGAATTGAAAGGACTGTGAAGATCAGGGCAAGATCAACAGCTTTGTAAAGCAACCAGTACCAGAAATATATCTACGGTAACTATTTTCCCACTTGGTTTTTATCAGCTTTCAAATATCCACAGCAAAGATCACATTTCAAATTTTCAAACTTCCATCAGTGAGTGAAGGCCCTGGAGCTGATGACCTTTACTTACATATCATGCAATGAATGTTGCTTGCAAACACTTCATAATTATCTGAGACTTAAACGTCGTGACAAAATACAAGTTTAGGTGAATATCATCTCTAAGCTATTTCAGCAAAACCATTATATTCTATTTTAGATTGGAGAGATTACCAAGTCACAGGTAAAGATATAAATTGGAAAACATCCTGCAGCGAATGTAACGAGTTGCCCAGCGGAGGCCTCACTCCTTTTCAAAATTTCATAACACTCATCACAGTGTGCTGATTCAGAAATCAATTCAACAATTATTATTGAGAAATTCACTCTTTCATCAAGCTCTGAAGTCTAGCATATGGCAAGCAATGTTTCAATCGACCATCTTCAAATGTTTACCTCTTCATTGCAGTGTTTTCAAAGGCCAGGCGTATTATTCTTTGTTGTAAGGGATTTGAAACGTATAATTAGGTCAAGGTTTCTTCTCTTCAACAGGGTGTTCATGACCAAAAGAAGAGCTCGCACACATCAAATCTACCAAAGGTAACCCGTCCCACCATGACCGTTACGATCCACCAACCAAACAACATCCTTGATCAAAAAGGGTCAAACTTATGACCTTTCGGGTAACTTCAACCAGACATGCATCAATACAAAAAAGACCCTTCTGCCAGCATAGATATTCACCTCATGCTGTGTCGCTGGCTGCCAACAAGTTCCTTCTTATCCTTTTGATACAAAAAGGTTCAGGGTAAAGCACTCCGTGTCTCCCTCTGAACATTTCAATACCAACATCTGCAGTAAATTATTGGAAAAAAACCAGTATGTAAAACCCCAATTTAGTTTAATGGGTTCATTGGGATTCCAGCATTAGCTGCTGCAAGGCCGATAAACCACTTAAAAATGTATTCATCCTTTGAGGCAACAGCCAATCAATACTTGTTGCAGCCACAGTTTGCCATGCATATATCTTTTCAGTTAAATAGTGCGAGAAATGCGAAATTCTGATTCACAAGGATTCTAGAAAATCTGATGAGGAGCTCTGGAGGACTTGTCAAGTTCACCAATTATTAATGTTCCAATTATACAGTAGCGTCAAAATCTAACAGCTTTCATAACAGGTTTTGACAGGAATGTAGGAGACTTCACTCAGAGTGCAAATTGATGAAGACTTGCAATTTAGACTCGGGCAGAAGCCAGAGGATCCCTGCCTGAAAGACCAGCTGAATAGAGAATGAGAACTCCACAAAGACAGCAATGAGTTGGTTTTTTTGTCAATGCAGAAGTGCTTATCAAGGGAACATAAAGAAGAATGGCAAAATGCTCGGCACCATTCTCTTTACCTTTTTTGCTGCTGATGCAAAAAAACTCGCATGGCCATTTCGTTCAAGCTCCATGCAGACACCCTGTGAAGAAATGTGACCAGAGATAAGGCAGAGAAATGACCAAACTCATCAAAACTTTTCTGCTGTTGGCCGGTTGTTTTTTCTGGTGACAGCTCATGAATGCCCGTAAGGGGGACCATTTGACCGCTCTGCAATATGTACCATGTCATTTGGTGTGGGTGAAACTTTTGAAACCGACCGTTTCTGGACACAAAGTTGCTTCTTGTCAAAGGAGATATCTTTGAAACAGGAATGTAACACTACCTATAATATTGCTCCCAAGGACAAGATAATTCTGTCTCGGCAGATGACCTGAATACATACGAGATAACCTATGGTATTACAAGCAAACTACAAAGGTCACTATAATTTGTGCGTTTTAGATTATCTCCGAGATTCATCATCCAACTTGTTCCGTATATGATCCCTCATGATGTATTAGCTTCGGCTGTCATTTGCAACAAGGAGACCACAAACAAGAAAATCATCTGGGGGCCAGCATGACCTTTTCAGAGAGCTAATATGTATTGGCTAATATTTACCATGACAGCAGGTGCCAACAGTAAGTAATAACTGACCAGGCACTGAGATCACGGCCAACAAATAAGGATATAAAATAGGAAAAGGATTGCAGGTAACATGGACATACAGTATACAGGTTTGAAATTATGATAAAAGTCCTGAGAACCGGCAGGTACTGATTGTAACCCATTAACAAGTAGATTCATACCTGATCCAATGACAAGGTTTAGGACAGATTCATTGACCACTGTTTTGACAGTGCCTGCATGAACTCTTTTTTGCTTTTTTGAGATGCAAATAACCCATGCTGATTGATGGAGAGAAGTTCAAAATGGCGGGCATGACCAATCACTCATATTGTGTGCCATCTTGTCTTTGAAAAGCAACCGAACAGACTGAAAACCGTTTCAGGCACCGCCACTT
The DNA here is from genome assembly GCF_910592395.1 of Lineus longissimus. NCBI lineage: Eukaryota > Metazoa > Nemertea > Pilidiophora > Heteronemertea > Lineidae > Lineus > Lineus longissimus. Next base: position 8,879,315 of record NC_088312.1, on the reverse strand, counting down.
GCCACTGATAGCAGCTTGAAAAAAAACCGGGAATTGATTCCCAAACCATTAAACCATGCCCAAACTCAATTGCTCACGTTTCGGAAGCAAATCGCGCTCGACAAATATCAAACCACTCCACTGTTGGAGTAACTGAGCGCAACCCAAAAATCGATCTCCTTAATTGCTCTGTAAAAGTTGTGCACCAAATTTACATCTGTAGACTAGTCACCATTATACCACAAACAGGTGATTGGCTACCTGTGTAGACCCATTTGAAGGGGAATCCCGCCGTTTATAATGCAAATCCTATCTTGTAATGTCAAACAAATCAATGCCAAATTTTCTACATCCTGGTGATCAAATGAAAGAGGAAACCCATCTTTGACATATTGGGTGGCCCAAAAAAACGCATCAAACTTTAACTTTAACTTTACTTTAGTGAGGTTTTAACATTGTTGTTTATGTCAGACTTAAAATGGATCAAGTGCTGTTTCACCGTTATTAATCGTGTTACTAAATGGATCAAGTGCAGTGTAACACTGCATGAAATAAGCCCTCTTAATTGATAATGATATCATCATCTGACAACAATCAATGAGAATCATCGGAGGAAACAATGCAACCTATTTATAAACAGAAATATGAAGCGAATAATTGATCTTGGCTGTCGATCACCTCAAGTGACCAAGCTTATCAGATCAATAGCCAATCGGTTTATTTCATCATGCGCTACTCTCTGTAACCCTTTACCACGAAGACCCAGGATTTGGACCTTGGAAGAACTATTAGATCTAGTCGTGGTGGTGTAGGGGCTAAAGAACTGGGCTCATCAGATGACCCATGAGTAGGAAGAGATTCCCGAAGATCATGAAGCTGTAAAGTAGGACACTGGCAAACTTCTCTAGATCTACCACAGATCATACGAAGCCAAGTCTGCTAGCGCAAAAAATGAAATATCACCAATTGCTCTCTCGTCATTCCTTACCCAGGCCACTTTGCAATGCCATTCAGTATGAGCCCAGGGTGCAGAGCCTCTGAATAATCTGGGATGATCTATCGCTGTTGCGAATTGTTCCGCTCTATCAGGAGTCCAAATTGATTCTTGCTTTGCAAACCATGTAATTAACAACATGATGGAGTGGGGCTGTGGATAGGCTCCATGTTACAACGATGATTTCGATGCCTCATGAGAGTATTAACTAGAGGCAAATCCAATCTACTTTAGAGTCTGTATACAGATGACGTCTTTACAGAACAATATGATGTCTTTGACGACAACTTATAAGCGATATCAATAACATCTGTCACTGACCTATGTGGCACACTCAGTAGCGCTCTTATTTGAAACCAGCAATAAATGAAGCCAGCAATCAGAAGAAAACGTGTCCGACCGCAGAGCAGAGAAGTGGCATTATCGACATATTCAAGTTAAATCTTTTTAAAGTAATGCAGAATTGAAACCTCTAATAGTAATTGATTAAATTAACCTACGGCAAGTTTCCATCTAACACGACATTACAAAATTGATCAGTTCAATTCAGTTTTATTGGTATATAAATGGAATGCAATTACGCTGTTGCTTGCGAATCAAGATGGATGTTCGCGGTGGGTCGTGTTCGTATTGGCGATAAATGTCAAGCAATGCAAGCGGATGGGGAGAAATTGGGAAGGAAATAGAACATTAGAGCTTGATCTTGAACAGAACTATAACTTTTGAATTAAGTATTACCATTAATGTAAATAAATTGAAGCCTGCTGGTAAAGATGAAACATGGATATGATAAATGAGACTATTGTGGCTGCAGATACCTTCAACTTTTAATGGAAATGTCTCACTCTCAAAATTGCAATGCCAATTCAAAACAACATTGATGTGATGTGGTTTCAAATTGCTAAAAAACTGGCCACATCTGTCAAATTTAGATAGATTGATTATGAATTCACGAGACTTGTTCCCGAGTGATATACGAGATGGGCTTCTAACAATGACAATAACCGTCTCCTTCCTTTTACAAAACAACTCTATCAATCATGAGATGATCTTCAGTTTTTCCGCAGTTTTGTGTTTCCGTAAGATAGCGTGTTCTCTCCGTGCAATGGTTTTCTGTTGTTCAGCAAATGGTTGCTATGGTTTCATGGTCAACAACGAGAAATTGTCATGATACTGCCAATCAAAATAAATAGGTTTGCTTTGCACAGCAGGAGTACGCTATTCGAAGTTAATCGTGGGTCGTTTTGTAAATGACGACTAAAAAAGACTAATCTTTATCAATTCTTGGACATATGACGAGTCACGCTCCACGCGAAGCAACATGGGCTGAAGAGGGCAGTTTAATATGATTCTACATTTCATCTTTTTTACTCCCGACGATGGCAGGTGGGTCACCTCCCCATAGTACTGTAATATCACCCGCAAAAATTATGCGGCAATTTCCGATGTTATAGAGGCTCTGCGGTCAGTTTACCATTGCCAAGCTAATAACTTGAATCGAAATGGATCCACCGCCTGTGAATAAACTGTGCAGTTTTGTGTTTTCGTTGGTGGTTCCCGCTTTGGCATAAACCAAGTTCTACCGCATTCACCGTATCACTACAAGCATTATAGTCCAACAGATACATCTTCTCCTCTTCAGATTCTCCCAACAACAAAATCAGTAACTTTCTTTCTAATGCATGCAATGTATGGAAACAACATGACAGATTCTAGAAAGCTGTTAGTGTGAGTTTCCATGGAAACCAACATGGTTTATAATCTTAGAGTTTGGTTCACTTCAGGTAAGATGTCTTTAGAAAACCCTTGGTGGTCGATTCAGGGACGAGATATTCAATAGGTGTTACCATATTATGCAATGAAACATGCCGGCAGATTATGAGGGGTCGTTATGAGTGTCATCAGCAGTGTATGCCGACCGGTCAAACATTGCTGATGTCATGGTAACATCTATCAGTGAGTTTGTGTGGCTAGTTGAGTAATCGTCCTAGGTAATGATTATGAATTAATTAACTGGGCACCGCTTACATCAAACATCACTGCTAAGAAAGACCTGGAGGATTTTCATGAAAACGATCCCCTAAAAATCAGTCAACTGAAACACTAAAGTAAATCGCCATGCAAACGAGTGATTTTACTCACTCTGACCTACGCTGAGCCATGACAACAAGACAATTGTGGTTGGAATATGCTTTTAAAGTGCTCCATGTCTCCTATCCAAACCTGTTGTACAAGTAGACCGCAGGAAAACCTCAAAATACACCAGTATCATGTTGCTATGGAAACTAAGAAATAAATATCTTTGCTATTCAATTAGAAAGCAACACAGGGTATGCAGGTTTTTAACTGCTTTTTTAGAATCAAATGCTATACTTTTTTGCAGGGATGTGGGTGTATCCTACACAGGGAAGTGGCTAGGTGTCATGATGGATGAAATTCATTAGAGATTTTAATTTTTGAATTCTAACTTTCGGGTTGGGAGAGGATTATGGGGTGCAGCCTACATCTTAGGATATCTACATGTATAGATGACACTCAGGTATGCACGACCAATACTCACTGCTTTGTCATTGAATTTATTGAGCCGTTGATGAAGTTCCCAGCCCACATTAGACAAATGGGAATACAAATGTATTTGGTAATTTATTCCATATCTCTAAATCATGTCCAATTTTTTTCAGTTTCATATACCCAGATGATTCCACGCGTATTCACCAACGTATTGTTTTAAGACTTTGTGGACTAGACACCCACTGAGGTTTAGAATAGCATAATATTGACAAGTGGTCTACAAAGTTATGACAGACTATCACAAATATGCCCTATGCAGGTATGGCAGTGATAACAGAGACCAGAAATATTGATTACATACTTCATGCGCTGTACAAGTACATTACATGTACACGCCAATACCTGCCGTGGTATATTAACTCAATAGATTGCATTATTTGTGTACATAGGTGAAAAAAAGTACACTGGCGATTCGAACTGGGTCAAGTTTGACGTACTTTATCTTGCGACACACCCACAGGTCAGAAGGCATTCAAGTCAAAGACAAAGACTTACCCAATCTGACAGGCAATCAGATTAAAACATAGATATGACAATATCTTATGCTTTGATACCCCTCCCCACCCCACCCCACCACCACCATGCACCCTGCATGATAAGATGAACAAATAAACAAGGCAATGGCCAACTTGAACACTGCACCAATCTACATATCTACATACCACTTCAATATCTGTTGAGGTTTTGAACTGAAAACAACAGTACCAACATCATGTGTGGCTTCCTCATTGAATTCCTTCATGCATCAACCCCTCCCCATGTGCCCCTCTGCCCCCCCCCCCCCCCTCCCCACAGCCATTGCGACAACACAAACACAAATTGGATCAATGAGAGACGAGGAAAAAACTTACTTTAAACTGTTATAACTCCAAGATAATTCTGAACGCTGCTGTGAAGTTGACATCATAGTGAGTATCCAAAATTACACAGAAATGAACCTAGTTTCCTAATCTCACCACACCTGCCAGAACCCACTCTTAAAATCCATGAAGTCGAAACAATGACAGGCTAGCTCTGGGTGTCCACATAACACAGCCAAAGACACTGACAGCGTATAACTGAGACTCTGACACATTCACGTCGACATGATGTATGATTATCACATGACTAGTTCATGGCCTCCAGGATGATTATTCTGGACAGTGCATATGACATGTCTCTGCAAAAATCTGCAAGGAAGTAACTCACATTTATTATCACATTTCTAGAATTACGCAGGAAATCATTCTTTTTTTATCTGTCGCCTAGTAATGACATACTGGTAATTTTAAGACTGTAACAAAATGATTAGGTTACAACCAATAAATGGAGCTGGATCCACGGGAGGCTGTATTCAGAGGTAGGAGTTGTTTTGTATTGTTTATCAAACGAGCCATTAGGGTCCATAAATAATGACATCAACAACAATTCTGACCAAATAATAAACGAGTACAGAAAGTGATCAGAGAGGTACCAATATCGATTCATGAAGAATTCATATCGGCAAACATTCTCGTGCTGTTTACTTGTGTGGCTATAATAATAGCTTTTTGTCGATTGAATGTGTACATTTTTCTTTTTTATCATGGTCTATTTAACATGACATATCATTGGTCGTTTCTGATAGGTCTCTCATTGACAACTTATTACTAATGCAATACCTGAAACCAGGTATAGGTCATTTTCCAGTGACAAGGAACATATCCTAACTTCCTGGATGATTGAGACAGTCTGATTTAAAGTGATACTATGATGTGATTTACAACTTTGTGGAAATACGTCCGTTTTTAATTGTTGATCACAAATGTAAAGCTCAGATTTTCCATTTTTGATTAGATTTATTATAAAATCGCTGAATGTAAACCACCACGACCACGAAAATGTTCATGTTGTGACGTCGTCAACGAAAACGTCGTCGGCGTGGGCGGGATTAAACCATCAATTTCTAGAAAATGTGCATTTCGATTCGAAAATCTTACCGATTTATGAGAAAGTGACATAGTCATTTGTCAAAAACAGCTAAAACATTATATGGTGAAATTTGACACGAGTTACCCTTTAAAAGTTTGCAAGAATGATTGATACCATCCACATGGAGCCTTGTTGGATATACATGTACATGATATAGGCAAGACACAATACTATTTTTCAAAGGCCAGTTGCTGTGGTTGTAACCGGTCTCCCTCGTTCACATGGTAAAGCCTTACAGAAGAAACGAATGAATCTTTGAAACCAAACTTTAAACCTTGTTAACATGAACTAGTAACTTTAGAACTTGCAATAAACAACCACAAATGATATTTTGTTGTAATAATGATCACAGGTTGCACGGTCCTGAAATTATTATTCTTTGTTCTACATGCCCAGGGACAACCACCATAATTATTCGTAAGTTCCAGCAAAGAAGCCTAAAAACCTGTTGATGATGCCTGCTGGCATTGTTATCTGACATAAGAACTCCATTAAGGACACAATAATTTCCCTCAGGTGCATGCAGAGGAGGAGGGGGGCATGGCACCCTCAGAAGAAAACCCAAGTCGGTTTTTTTCTGGTGATGAATCTGCTTGGACATGTTTGGAAAAAATTTGCCCTCAAGGAGGGATGACCAGAGACAAATGCTGTACAAACATCTGTCTGGATAATGTACTTGTCACACTTTGTAGAGAGCTAGGTGAAATTGCTTGAAGAGGTTTCTGAATGTGACCATCATGTGCAAAGCGCAATTCTAAAATTTCCCAGGCATTGAAAACTGCTTGACATTGTTCATTAAAGTGCTCAGGCTTCCATCAATGATACTTTCATGGTGACTGTTGGTCAGGGTGCTTCTAAATTCTGTTCGAATCTTTCACACTGTAAATTTCAGACTGTTAAGCTACAAGGAGAAAAACAAGAAATAATGATAATGAAAATACACATCAGCGATTCAACAGTTCCTCTCGTTGTTTAATATGTATGTATTATTGACAATAACCCTGCAGTCAACACCATGCTAACACATCAGCGTTAATAACACTGTGTTAAACAGACCTTGGGGACACTGCTAATCATGGCTAATGGTGAACAAGCTATGATGACCAACATCCTGGGGCCAACAACTAGATTATAAAGTGACTGACTATCTGTGGGGGGGGGGGGGGGGTTTAGCCCAAGCCACAACATCTAAATTTGAGAAGGTAAATGTCAGAACGACCTGGAAAGGAAAAATAGAAAATTAAGGTAGAGCAGTGTGAGCAGCCCAACAGGCCAAAGCTTTATATTCCACATTCCAAAGCATCTTTACCATGATCACTGCCCCTGTCAGGACTGGTGACTATTTATACTCCTGGGTCAGGAGAAGCAATGGGGGGATTGGTGTCTTGCTCAAGGACACAGATATGAAATAGCGGTGGTTTGAGATTCAAACCCACAACCTCCTCATTATGAGCCCAGTGCTCAACCCACTACGCTGCCACTCTACAGAGCTAGCCAAAATATTTAACAACATTTCATCTCGATATTTGGATTGCTGACTGCTGACTGCTCACTCAACTATGAGCGCAACAATTCCCCTAAGCAAGGTCACTAGCATTTCTGCACACGTCCAACCAAAAGGACTCACAACTAATTTTTAAAACGGTATTCTCTTGTGGATTCGCTGTGGTCCACTGATGGGTTTTCTGCATCACGTCTTGTAACAAATCTCCCCAGAGTGGATCATGTAAAAGAAGGTACACTTACGATGGATATTCCAGATGGTGGAAGATGGTTGTCTGACACCCAGGAGCTGGAAGGTGGGCTCAATACCTGGAAAGAGACAAAGAGACACCCTCAGAATGAGGTTTTTTAAATTGTAATTGTATATGCAAATGAACAGTTTCAAGAACTCTCAAACTGCCCAATTAGGCGATATAGAAATACCACATTTGTCCTGGCGGTGCACAAGAGACCTATCTGCTCCCAAACTACTACTAGAGCTACCTGGTGTTGCTATTACAAACTTCATTGATTCATGTTGCGAGAACACTAGTATTATATAGTACTTATAATTCTAATCAATCACCATTGTCACTCATTGACATTCTCTCTCCAAAAGGCATTGACAGTATAGAGTCAGTGTTGCTGAGAAAGTGAAAGTTCCCCTTGTTCCTCTATCAGTATCTGCACTATACGTTCTCCTGTATCAAACAACTGCACAAGGTCAGCTTCAAGTTTTTGGAAATTCAGAAGATGATATCTATATGTAATTACTTGACACCTTGTAAAAGTCTTAAACTGACAGGGATGATGATATTTGGAGGAAGCACCCCTGACCAGTTGCACATCTTTTTAAGACAACCAGTAAAATGTTTTCAGACGAGGACGGAGAATGCCAGGCCTATGAGAAAATGCCTCCAAGTGATAACAAAGGTCAAGCCAGGGCACAGAAGTCGCTACAGAGAAAAAAAAACATTCCAGAGATTCTGTGAGCAGGAAAGTAAACACCAGGGGTTAAATATTCCATTGGAATTCTCGACCACAGGCAAGGACATAGTGCCTGATGCTGTCAAATCATAGGCCGAGTATACGCCATGAGTAAACAGTATAAAAACTGTAAATATTATAATAGAAAGGCCTTAAGAACATTTCCTTGCAATGATACCATCTATGTTTGGGGTCTCGAGCTTTAATGTTAGGTCAACTACACGCATAGAACTACTGCAAATGTATGCCAAGGTACAGCGAGTATAAAGTGCTAAACGATAGGCCTGGATGGTTTGTGAAAGAGCTGTGACAAAGAGAAAAGGCAAGCCTAGTATGGGGTGAACAGGTTTGATACGTGTCCAGGCCTACTTGAGTACCCGAGGTCAAAATATGGTGTAGTATACTCAAGGAGTAGAGTTCATCAGCAGACGAAATAGGGCGGATGCCACAGCAAAAGCCCCCAGATTGTCCAAGCTAAGCAAATGCCCATTTCCTTACAAGAAATGGCCATTTTGTTAGTTCATACTTACCTATGGAACACTTTTGCATGTTACTCCATTTGGGCTCATACACAAGAGTATCCCTTTAATTTTCTAAAGGGAGAACTGAGTTAACAGCTCGGCCGCCAGGCGGCGCCCTGACCGATCCCGCGAGATCGCGCCGATCTCATGCCGCCATATTTAGTCTTTACTCTTGAGCGTTAATAAAGAGTATGTCCCGTTTGTGGGGACGGCGGGAGGGCCGTGTTCCATAGGTAAGTATGAACTAACAAAATGGCCATTTCTTGTAAGGAAATGGGCATTTTGTGTCATTCAAACTTACCTATGGAACACTTTTGCATCGAATCCCAGCAACCTATTGGAGGTGGGAAACGAGGACTTACCTAAGGCTGAGCTGTTGTTCCATCCAGGAGGCACCACCGGCATATTAGCTAAGGAGGACCGCCAGGGGAAAGAAATGGGGAGAACCGGAGGACCGGTATTTTGATCTCGGTATTACAATCATATTATAGAGAGTAATAGACCCATTCTCCGGAAAGCGCTAGAATTGCGTAATAAAACCATCTTCTTTCCGGCAACAGAGCTTAGAGCAAGTAAGGCATGTTGAAGGGTGTAGAATGAATTATTGCTAAACAACAATAAGAAATTGCGTCCTTTCTAGTCTACTAGGGGTTGCCTGGATGTTGAAGATAGGGCATATCAAAAATGGCGCAAGATGCGCGTTTGACTCTTCAATCGGGCTTCCCCCCCCCTTTTTTGATCTAGCCAGGATCAAACAACATGCCCCGCAGACACAATCGGGCCGATTGTGTGCATGCCATCTACGAGGGAAGAAACGTCTCGTAGGTAGAAACGAGAGAATGTGGAGTGATTACTCCAACATGCAGCGGAAACGACTTCTTGAAGAGCAACTCCTCGGTAGTTAGCCCAGGAGGTGGCTAGTGCTCTAACTTCGTGCGCTGAGATGTTAGCTAGCGCACGAAGATCAGAGGAAGTCTTCAAGGTGTTGTAGGAAAGACGAATAGTCTCCACAATCCACCTTGAAATAGTGGCGGCCGCTATCTCTCGTTTATTTCCCTCCTTATAGGACAAAAACAAACGCTCTCTCCCCTGGCGGATACCGGGAGGTTTTGTCCTATTTATGTAGAACTTTAGGGCCCTGACGGGACATAAAGTTCTGTCAGGAAGATCATAAGAGATCGTTCCTGACAGAGAGGGAATAGTAACCGGGGGCCGAGAGGCGGCCGGTCCCTGGTTCTTCGCCAGAAATCCTGGTATAAAAGCCAGGATAACCTCCCCTCCCTCTCTAAAAGCCAGCTTCTTAAAAGAAAGTGCATGGAGCTCTGATCTCCGTTGGGCGGTAGCCAAGGCTACTAGAAAGACCGTTTTGAGTGTCAGATATTTCATGGATGAAATAGACATGGGTTCAAAAGGATGCCTCATGAGCACCTTAAGGACAACAGAAAGGTCCCATTTAGGGGTGTTGTGAACCGGTCTAGGACGCTCTAATAACATTCCTCTGAAAAGAGGGGTTATTTGGTCCTCCCAACGAAGATCCCAGGTGCTTAAAACACGGAGGGTAGAAGCGATGGCGGACTTGTACCCTTTTATAGCCGTGACAGATAGTTGTCTTTCCGTGAATAATTCAATAAGGAAATCAACTAATCTGTATATAGAGGGAGAGATCGGATTAACTCCGTTCTCCCTGCACCAGGAAGTGAAGGTAGACCACTTTCCTTGATACACATCAAGGGTAGACCCCCTTTGAGGTGCGGACATGCGCTTGACAGCGATGTCCGAAAAGCCTCTCTGGTGGAGATGCAACTGGATAAGTTCCAGGCGTGAAACTTGAAAAATCCAGGGTTCTGGTGGTAGCATCTCCCCAGGGGGTGCCACAGGAGGTGCTTCCAAGTAGGAAGACTCCTGGGGTGATCTATCAGGAGCTCCAGCAAGGCTGGGAACCAGGCCTGATTTGGCCAGCAAGGTGCGATGAGAGTTATTCTCACCGGATGGCTGGTCAAGATCTTGTTCAGGACTGGTTGAATGAGAGGGAGGGGTGGAAACGCATATGCGTTCAGCCCGACCCAAGAGGCTGTAAGGCTGTCGACTTCCAGGGCCTCTTCGTCCGGAAGTGGAGAGTAATAGATGGGAAGGCGATTGTTCAGCCTGGTGGCGAACAGATCTACCTTCGGAGATTGCCAAAGGCGACAAAGGTCGTCTACAATCTCCTGATGGAGTGTCCACTCTGTCTGAACTAGCTTGTTCTGACGGGACAGGGCGTCGGCAAGGATGTTGCGATTGCCCGGTATGTGTCTGGCACATATCGATACTCCAAGGTCGGCACAAAGATGGTAAAGCTCCCAAGTTAGCTGGCAAAGAATGCCGGACTTTGTGCCTCCCTGTCTCCTGACATATGCTACTACTGTAGAATTGTCGGAGAACAGGGTTACTCTCCGATTCTTCAGGCGAAGGGAAAGAGCCCTCACGGCAAGAAGGACAGCCTTCATTTCCAATATATTTATTGGAAGAATGGTCTCCTCCCTTGTCCATAGACCTCTTATGGACATGTCCCCGTTGTTCAGATGTGCTCCCCACCCTAGTAGGGAAGCATCTGTGAACAGGGACACTTCTGGGGGCGGTGGAGCAAGATCTACACCGCTTTGGAGACGAGTCTCCGACTCCCAGAAGTTCCAGACGTTCTTGAGTAGGTATTGAGGTATCAATACCAACTTGTCTAATGGGTCCCTGTGGGGTTTCCATAGAGACATTAGAAACATCTGGATGGGACGCATATATAGACGGCCAAGGGGGATTTGGTCTGCTGCCGAATTCAGAAGTCCCAAAAGGCTCAAGCATCGCCTTGCGGGAGCTTGAGTCCTTCCTCTGAATTCTGCGACGAGACGAAGAATTTTCTTTATCCTGTCTAGGGGGGGCAGCATTTTCCCTATGGCCGTAAGGAACCGAACTCCAACGTAAACGAAGTCTTGGGATGGTATGAATTCTGACTTTGTTTCGTTGATAATCCAACCTGCGGAAACTACTTTTTGCTTTAGAACCTGAAGTTGTTGCAGTAGTAGTTCCCGCGATTTGCAACGGAGTAGCCAATCGTCTAGGTAGTGATGGAGCTTGAACCCCATCACGTGAAAGGGAGCGACGAAGGCTGTGACTATCATCGTAAAAATTAGGGGTGCCGATGCCAGACCGAACGGCAGGGCCCTGAATTGATACGTCTTTCCTTCGTAATGGAATCGAAGGAAGTGTTGATAGTCTGGATGGATCGGTACATGTAAGTACGCATCCATTAAATCCATCGATACCGCCCAATCGTTGGGCTGTATCGCCGTTGCTATAGACCTGGTGGTTTCCATCTTGAAATGAGGAACATTCAAGAAGGTGTTTAACCTGGAAAGGTCTATGATCAGCCTCCATGTCCCTGCTTTCTTGGGAACCAAGAAAACGTGGCTGTAAAAGCCGGGGGAGCATGGATCTTGAAGGACCTGGATAGCTTGCTTCTCCAGTAATGTCGCGACCTCTGCTTGGAGGGCAGAGGCCTTGACTGGGTCCTTCGGTGGCTGAACTGGGGTTGGATATATGGTAGTCGGGGGGGTACGGTTGAAATCTAGTTTCACTCCGTACCTCAACATGTTTGGGACTGGGGACCCCTTTGGGCACCAATCGTCCCAAATGTCTGCAAATTTTTGCAGACGGCCCCCGACTACCGGAGTCGGCTCCTTTTTGCGTCCGGGAGGAGAAAGGAGGGGGGAGTCACCTCTTCCGGCCAGCACCCCTTGGGCGAAAGGAGTGCTTAGTCGGACCGGATCCACCCTGGTTAGAGGAAGTATTTTTCCTCTTTCCAGTCCGGCGACCCTCCGCTTCCCGTCGGAAGGATCCAGCAGGAGCAGGCTGACTAGGCGGGGTAGGCCTAGGCAGGACCTGCCTGGCGTACGGGATTGAACCCGATGCCTGCTGGGGCCTCTCTATCTTTCTAGCGTTAGGTAGAGAGGTCTTGGCCCTCTGTGTCGCAGTGGGGGCATATAATTTGTCCCAATCTTTCTGTGCTTGAGCCGCCTCTTGTACAGAATCTGCGAACAGGAAAGAACCGTCCATAGGAGCGGTTCTTAAGGCCCCTTCCAGCTGGAGGGATCTGATGACATTGAGAGAGCCCAGTGCGGCGTCTCTACGGAGTAGGACGCTATTTGCTGCGGTCTTGGCGGACAGCGCAATAGCGTGCCTAATCGAATGTGACAAGGATGTCACAAGCGATTTTGTGTCATCAGATAGTGACTCATTATCTTTTAGGGATCTGGCTAGGGCCAGGTTAGTGTGCTCTGCGTAGGAGAGCACCGCTAACGTGTTTTTGGCCAGACCCTCTTGTGCTCTAAGGTCTCGGTAAGCCGAGGAGGAAGTCACCCTAGGCACGAGTTGGTCCAGCTGTACATCGTCCTTTAATATGGAAGTCGATGCTGCAGCTGGACAGCCGGCCGAGCTGACTCGATAATAGTCAGCGCGGTACTGCCTAACGGGAGGAAGTTGTGCCGTGAACAACTTCCCCGGTTTACACCAAGCTTCCGGTCCGACTGCCGGAAGGACAGGGATGGAAGTACGTTGGTGGGCGCCTTGTGAGTCTCTGATTGTACGCTCCAAAAGTTCAGAGACTGCTAACACCGACGGGGAGGGAGGAAGGAATTCAAGTGCCCGAGTGGAGCCTTGAGAAACCTGTGGATTGGGATCCACTTCCTGTCCCCAGAGTGAAAAGGTCGGTGTTGACAAGGCTGGCAGTTCCGGCGGGGTAGGGCACAGATCCTGCGGGAGGTACGCTCTGATCAAGGATCTGAGTGTCCTCATATCCGACAGGATACTGGCCTCCTCTGGTGACAGCTCCTCCTGATTGGGGGAGCGGTAGCCTGGCTGAGAACTCTCGTTCTCAGAAAATTCCTCTAAAATAGAGGAGTCGGATGGTGGGTATCCGATGGGACCAGGCGCACCAGAGGAACCGGAACCCTGCTCCAGATGGCTAAGTCTATCAGAAAGACCTGCTACCATCTGGATGAGCTGGGACAGTTGCTGTCCCGACTCGGGTTCCGGACCCGACGTGCGGCTTCTCTCAACGACGGGCGGTTGAGGCGAGGGTGAGCGCATAAGCGAACCCTGGAAGCCGTATGTGCGGGCGAATGGGTCTTCCGGAAGCGGAAGTTGCCCATATTCTGAACTAGAGTTCAGATGTCCTCTCTGCGTAGCTCGTTCCATGGGAACGACGCCTCTGCTACGAGGAGGGGGTGGCACTTCCGGTTGGTTCCACCCAAGAGGTTGGCCAACGTAGGAAGGTGCCTGCATTTCCGGTAGGACGAAGTCCGAAACCGGAAATGCCCGTAACTCCTTCGCCGGTATGGAGCTACCGGAAGCCCTTTTAGAAGGAGGTACGGAGGGCGGAAACGCTGTTACCGAAGACGCATGGCGTTTCGGAGGTGGCGTTATAAGGTCCGGCTCTACTCTACTGTGTCCGTGAGGACTGGGGTTATTTCGCAGTAAAGACTGAGAAAAACCCCCAGTAGAGTCTTCGGTTACTGAAAAACGGGAACCCGCGTCAGTAACCGGAACTGCAATCGGCGGACCGGAAGCAGGGTGCTCCCGCGGGTACAAAGGGCTTGTACTCGGGGGAGCGGACGACAGGGGAACCGGAAGGTTCCCTGAGGTCCGGGGTATATTAAACCCTTGGAGACTTATTGGATGTAAGTCTCCCTTGGGACCACAGACATTAATAATGTCAGATCCCGCATCCTTCGCAGCCGCGGCCGGAACCGGAACTCGGCTGACGGAAGGGGTGGTGGCGGGAGGTTTGCTAGACCTCCGGGTTATATGCCCGGAAACGGAACCGGAAGAGGGTTTAGGCGTCTTCGCGGCCCGTTTCCCGCCACCAGACGCATTCCTTTGTGGTGAGACAAAGGATGCCGTCGGAGGGGTACGCCATATAAAAAATGGTACCAATGACAATAAAAACACTGGGAACCCCAAGTAGGCCAGAAAGGACGCAATAATTAATGGAAAGGAAAACATGCCTACTTGAATTAAACACTATTGCAATGGATCTGAGTCTTGTTTATTACAATAGAGCGGAGAATAGCCTACTTAACTCTACCCTACCAAGATCAAAATAATGGAGCCGGGTCGACTAAGCTAGCTAAGAAAATGTCTATAATTAAATAGACTGGACAATACTAATGCCAAGATTAGTTTGGCGGTCTACTCCGTAGGTGAATGAACCCAAAAATCGTCTAGACTTGGCTGGTTGAATTTGGTTTTAAATCGAATTCACGGCAGCTTTGAAAAAACGATGTGCTTCGTAGAAGCACAAGAGTAAAGACTGAATATGGCGGCATGAGATCGGCGCGATCTCGCGGGATCGGTCAGGGCGCCGCCTGGCGGCCGAGCTGTTAACTCAGTTCTCCCTTTAGAAAATTAAAGGGATACTCTTGTGTTTGAGCCCAAATGGAGTAACATGCAAAAGTGTTCCATAGGTAAGTTTGAATGACACAAAATGGTGGACAAATAACGGGCCATCCAATCATCAAAGTCTAAATCCGGAAAAATCTCCACCTGTCCTGTATCATGGTAAATAGAATAATTCCTTCATCCTCTTTTCAGTGACCCCTCCTCCCCTCCAAAAAGATAATGAGTTTGTACCAAACAGTTTGAGATAATTGATTGGGAGCAATTGTCTCAAACTGAGACAAAAAGCACATCCTGATTGTCTCGTTGTGTAATTGGCATGAAGCAATCAGTGAGAGGAGATCAGAGTCAGAAATGTGGAGATTAGATCCACCCCACGAAGGATGGGCACATGTACATGTAGAATGATTCTACCAACTTACATACACGGTTTTCCATCAGCTTCCACTAAATGGATCAAACATTTTATCAGTGAATTCAATGCTATGGCTACAAATTCAATACTGTTCAGCGGTTCTGCCAATGCTCATCAAATCGGCCCCAAAATTGAACCATTCAAGAACCATTAACACAACGCAGTCAGCATCCGTCATTGAAATTTACAAGACTTGCAATACATGGTTAGTGTAATTTCAACGATAAGCCTGGCAGTAATGAACCAAATCATTCTTTCAGCTTTACTGATTAAAGTTTGATAGATTTCTGCCATCCCTAGGCAACTGGTTCATTGGATGTGTTCACCCGTCTCAAGTGAGACCCAGAGGACCAACACGTCAACACGTTTAGGAAATGATTGCATTGTACAAGGCTAGGGCTGTACTGATACACTGTTCAGTCTGGATGAAGTTTAGGGCATACTGCCGGAATTTCAGTGGGTCAGATGAACAGTTGAGAAGGGCTTTGACACTAGTGGCATCCCCTTTTGCTAGCAGTATTAATGAGATCCCTTGTTTGATCTCCATTCTTAGCACTCTGCAGTGTACATGTAGGTCTCTTCCCAACTTACTTTAACCCCACACAGGCGTGGTCGAATGCTGCTCAGTTATCGCAGAGATCGAGCACCTCATTTTAGTCCTATTGAAATCTTTCACAATAGAACAGGGACAAAATGAAGGGACGGAAGACAACCTCTTCTGTTTTTGACATCAGACCAATTTGAACAAAACACTTTTTACTTACATGTTCTTTGACCTACATTATTAGGCTTAACTCTTCTTCGTCCGGACACACTGCCCTCAAATGAGAATGATATTTGAAAATTCAATTGCTTGTTAGAGGATTTTAAGTGCTCTTCAAGGGCCTACTTTTGTCAACTCTTAAGGCAATAAGGAAGTACGTGAAGTGTACAGCTCAATAGCCGCACTTACACCACCTGAAAATGGACCACCAATCTTGGTTCGGGAACCAATGCCGCACCATCGAAAATCCACCAAGCGCTTACACCAGCGCTGCAGCTAGTTATAAAATCCGGCTACAGATGGCGCGCAAACAATAAGCAGAACGCGGAAAGCCTTGGCAGAAAGCGCCATTTCGAAAGCGCCGCCTGGAGCCGAACCATCTAACTAGCTAATTGCCGAACCATTTGCGCGTACACCACGACAAAGCCGAGCTTTTAACAAGCCGGGCGAATTTGGACCATCAAGCTTGGTGGGACAAATTCGCTCGGCAATTTGTATCGGCAATGGATTGCCGAACCAATTTGTCGCGGCAATGTGGTGGTGTAAGTGCAATTGGTCCACCAATATTTCGTGGTGTAAGCGCAGCTAATGTATCACTGAAGAAACATGAAACATGATTCAGTGAAAATTTAATAATGAGATAGCACTGGCACCAACCTCCATCGAATTCCATTAAATTAATAGCACTGACGTTTAACTTTAATTTGAATGGTTGGCGACCACAGTGTGGGAGATACAGCCAGACATGAAATCAAATATTCATGGATTTTGCATCAGATTAACCAACGTGCACTCTATCAAATATATATGAAGTACATTCGGCTGAAGGGATGAGTCTCTGCTCTAATCAGGAATTCAATTTCGAATCATCTAACACCAATAGCGGGTGTACCTGGGAGTTGGGTACTGCTGGCAGAGAGGTATACCAAAGGACTGATTGTGGCTGCGGTTTGTCTCTGACTTCCGTAGCTACAAAACACAGTTACATACAAGGATGTCTGCCTCTGGAATGCATGGCATTTACAGACTCTCAATATTAATAGCTGTGGCAACTTTTTTGGTCTAGGCAAGTACTGGTGATCACTGTCAATAGTGTGCCATTACCCACAGCCATGGGTGGAAGTTGTTCAGATGGCCAACAGAACATATCCACAATAGAGTACCAAGTTCAGGTGAATCTGGCCTCTCACATTCAGCCAGGGCCAGTAATCGGTAATCCCAGACCATACAAGTCACCCAACCTGAGGTAACGGGACGACAAATATGGGCGCAGTCAAGCAAGGGATGAAGAGGATGATTGAATGATGCACAGCAAGGATGAACTAAAAATGGTGTTGATCACGTAATTCCTGTTTTTTTCAGGTTGAGATCACACAATGAGCATAAAAAGCATAAACAGACTGTCTTTTTAGAGATTGATGACAGCATAGGTTTGAAAATACTTTCAATGTGACAAATTTTGTTTGATAACAACGGACCCAAACTGAAAAAGAGTGCCTTTCAGAACAAACACCGTAGGGTACAATCTTGCGTGACACAACACATTGACTATGCTAAGAAATCTGTCTTTTAGCGAGCTGAATGCCAGTCGTGTTTGGTATGAGTGCCAAGGGAACTTTTCACAACCATCATGCATGTCATGCAGCCATAAAAGACTACCGCTATGGATTCTTTGAACCAAATACGACCCAGGTAGGTGAGCCATTTAGAAAGAGTTCAAAGAAACATACAAAGAAACATACATTCGAAGCAATCCACACGGCAATTTTTCCAACTGAAGCCAGGTGAAGGACAGCTGACTCTTTTAACAACTTAAGGTATGTTGCGTTGGAGAGATTGCCTGATTGGAAAATCAAGGAGTGTTGATTGATTAAGACATTTCTCTCAACACAAATGAAACAAAACACATTTCTTTTAGGTGTTAGCATTGAGACAAGCGCTTCGGAATACGTAGCTGTCCCTGATTGAAATCAACAAAGGACATGCTCAGCAAGCAAATTAAAACGGCACAAAAAATCCTGCTCTAGGTTTTGTGTTTCGGACAAAAAATGCAATCAATATTGCCTGGACTCGTACTTTCTCAACGCAGCACACTTCTACAGATTCAGTGTTCAGACGTGAACAAACCCAATCACAATTTTGTATGCCACATCATACAATGTCATAAATAATGGTCAGCCAATAATCTGCATGTTTTCTTTACACTCCATTCCAATCGCGGAGTAAGCTAATCAATCTTGGAGCTTGCCTTGGATACCTTGCACGTCGCAAGATCAGTCCGGGACATCACGTACATCACGTTGTAAAACGGGGAGCCATTGAGAAACACTTCTCCACTTCCAGTCAATGTCAAGGCAACATCATGCATCATTTTGCTAGGGATTTCTTCTGTCACACTAGCAGATCAATTGAATTAACGATCATTGCAACCTTGCCTGGTGTGCCTGCCACCAATCAGGTCAAATGAAGATTTACAGGATTTTTATGAACATACCGGTCAATAGTAACTGGCAATGATGAAGCTTACCCTTTGTTCAATTTTTTAAATGATGTGAACTGGAGACACTGCTGGGTTATTTTGAGCTTGAATAAATGTGATGCAATGACATTTTAGTAATGACCTTCAGGGACAAGACAAATTAGATCTTGAATTAGAATCAAAAGAGAATGAGATCAATTCTGCTCCAAAACTACACTGTAGAAGCCTTTGCCTGAGATGACCTGTAGCACTAACATTACCGCCACTGACCTATTAGTCCTCACAGCTGATTGTCTATTCACAGATTGTCTTTATTCACAGCGTATCTCTTCATCAGAAAAACAAGACATCATTTATTCATTCAGGATTTACCCGTTGCAGACCCAACATGTCAAGAAACAGAATTCTACATAACACTTGGCAGCCGAGTTGTTAGAGAACTGCCAGAATCGGACAAGTACAACTTACATGAGAAAAATCTCAGAAGATGGTACCTATTGTCCAATATCTTTCCAGCCACTAAATTACCAGTACTGTCAAAGTTAGCAAAGAATGGCACTGCAATAAGTTAATTGTCAATAACGAGGATAAGCTCTATTCCTTGAAGTACCTGAATCCAACATTGGCCAAATATTTATGTGGTGTATTATTGCCAACAGTACTAACTACAGCAAGCACAATCACACCAGTTGGAGGATGGGATCCACGGGGAACCTTACACATAGATATCATCAGGCGATACCTGTGATTGCATTGTGTACTCCATGGTGATCACACAAAAGTACACGTGTATGGAGTTTGTCAACTGGCCATTACCGCGGCGCCCACATAGAACCACCAGTCACCACTGTTGATGCAGCAATTCAAGGTAAATGATTGAACCATCCTTGATCCATAAAAGGATTGTGGGTAAAGCCATAGTGATGGACAAACAAATAGATACAGAACCTTGTTCAATCAATGAGGGAGATTCAGCAGCCTGTATAAAGTGGACTGATCAAATATGACTTTGCTTCATCATATTGGGAGTTTACATTCAAAAATTATAAA
Organism: Lineus longissimus; assembly: GCF_910592395.1. Lineage (NCBI taxonomy): Eukaryota > Metazoa > Nemertea > Pilidiophora > Heteronemertea > Lineidae > Lineus > Lineus longissimus. The sequence continues at coordinate 8,859,698 of NC_088312.1, read as the reverse complement.
TTACATGACAAATTTATTCGTCAGGTATGGTACAGACAGACAGGGCAAGTCCAGCACCAGCCATTGTTTTTGACACCAAATATGTCGTGCTAGCAATACTGGGTGTTACAACTATAAACATCAATATTTGCTCACTAATATTCTTTGCATTATTTATATCTGTACTTTAGCTATATGCAGGTCAGCAACATGTGGTGTTGTAGTATGATTTCTATGACTGAGCTTATTTTATGCTGCAGGGTATGTAGAAATTAAGCTATCATTTCTGGGTTATTTACTCAATCAGTCAAACTAAATAACCCGGACAAGGTGGTGGCAACTTCAAATCTAGGTCCTTTTCACTGCTTGTGCGTATTCGAAATCAGCATCTGAAAATGTGAGACTGATATTGAGCCAATTAAAACATGTAAAATGTGCCGGTCAAATTTTTACAACATGGAATACTGTAATAGGCAAACATCTTTCCATAACTAGGGGCAATGCTTACAGTATAGCTGCAGTGACTGGCCTAACACAATTATCATTATCATTTGATATCAATCACCCAGCAACAAGCATTCATAGTCAGCAGGAAATGGACAGCACATCAGCATCAGCAACCCCAATTTTTATGAAATATGCTGAGGGTTGGAATATCAATAAATTATTGATTTGAGTTTTCCTCATGATTGGAAATGCCAGCTCGACGACAGAATGACAGCCCATAACCATTACAGAAATAATTTATAGCGCAAAGCTGCAGATTCATGTGAATATGCTTATGCTTCAATGCAGCTTGGCCTAATTAGGAATGATCCCCATGGATTAGGTAAAGCCTTCGTTTTGATAGAGGGAGTCTAATCGAACTCAGTTGAAGGCATGCAGATATTGTAAATCGTGAATTCATGGCTGAATAGCAACCACTCAGTATAATGAAGAGGAAATGAAATCAGTGGATGGTTGGGCAACTCACCGAAGAGATGCAAAGTAAAAAGTCACCACTAAGACATTTTAAAGTCTAAAGTCTTTGAATTTAATTGGGCCAGTATTCCCAAAATTCCGAAAACTTTCCTACAAAACTCTACGATATCCTCTTATACTTAAAAATTTGGGTGTGAGTCTCCATTGACGAATTTCTAATGACATGAATGACATTAACAGTTTTCTTTGAAATACAAAAATACTACACATCGTCACCATGGACACAACTCATTCTCATAAGAATACCTGAGTCATCAAACTAATTTTTTTTTCTTCATTTGAAAAATAAACTTGAATTCACTTGGTTGCTATGGCAATGCCAAAGCAGCATCAGCTCAGTTTTTAGAATCCATTTGAAATTAGTTGAATTACTGATAATTGGATCGGTTCTTCAGACTTAAGCGCACTATCAGAGGTAAGGAAGTTGGATCGGGTCTTTATAAGCGCTGATATTTCATGGATTGGAAACTTGATGTATTGTAGGTGATATGGCTGGATGGAGCCTTTGCATTTTTTGATTCAGCAGAGGCACAAACATGAAGATGAACTATTGCTTATTATAAGTGTCTGTTAGTGAGTTAGTTTGATGCATGCAGTTTACCTTCATTTACAATGTTCAGTGGAATCTCCCTTAGCAGACACCTCTCTATTAAGGACAACCTCTCTATTAAGGACACTAGTTTTGGTCCCAAATTGGTTCTTTCTATTCAATTTGACATCTCTAATTGGGACACCTCCCTATTACGATCAGTACTTGTCCGTCCTAAGGGTGTCCTTAATAGAGGGGTTCTGCTGTAGTTTGTTTGTGTAGTCTTCGGAGAGAGCCTGACCGACTGAAAAACTGGTCATTCCAACAAAATTTAATAGGTTTTTTGGCCCCTGACCAGTAATGAGTCATGTGTTCCACCTGGAGTGGATGTCAAAGGGTGACAGTGGCTCATGACATTACCATTCTCCGAAGTTCAATTGCCAATGTCTCCTGTGTTCAGAGTGTGCGCATTACTAGTAGGCCATTTAATTCGAAGAAGATGAATCAGAGCCCCAACTATCTGCGACTGCGTCAGCGCGCGACAGACGAAGGCCTAATATAGTAATATACGACACTCAAGAAGTTGGCCCGGAATTCAGTTGTGGCGGTACGCTTTGAGCCTATAATCATGCTGTGAACAGCACAGCACTGCACGGTTACCGTGTATATGTAAAATTGTAGACTACACTGAACACTCCATGCACTCAACACTGCACTACACGTCATGGTGTAGTCTGTACTGTTGACAGTGTAGTTTGTACATGAATGAACGTGTTGACATCGAAAAGGTTTTCAAGAATTTCTAATCAAAATATCTTACCTAACTGGCGACAAAAAGGCCAGTTCCTAGGCACGGAACCAAAATGATTTACTTGGAGTTTATGTCGAGGTATGGTAGATTGTTTTTGAATACGAGTTTATGCAGGAAAAGAGAAATAATCACCACAAAACTCATTTATTTTGGGAATCACCTTTCCCGAATGAATGCACACTCCGCACTTACAGAAAACGCTGCATTCTCATTGGTCAATAATCAGTGAGATGTATTTCCGGGTTGGGTGTTTACGTCACGGGAAGCCGTCCCCATGGCAACTGCCTAACTAATAGTTCGTGATGGTCCGTGAACACAGCATTTTCTATCTTCCGGAGGGGGGGGGGGGGGGGGGGGGGGGGAGGGGAAGGGGGGGGAGGTGGCATTTCTGGTGATACTTTTACTTGATACAGGGCGGGCAAAATCTATGAGATTCTCCCCGCGCAATTGTCTTTGTGGTTTAGAGGAAGAAGGGACAGGCTTTCTTTAGATTAGAGGAGGCAAGGCCCCCCCAAGGATGGACTTGAGATATTAATGATCTCATTTGAGGATAGTTTCCGTGATTCTATTTTACCACGAGCACGCCTAAAAACTGCGCAGTTCTAGCGCTGCCGCGATTTCAAAAGTTGTACATCGTTATTTATAATTGTAAACTTAGAATAAAAACTAAAATTAAAAGTACTGACACTTTGTTTGTTTTATTGTATGGCATAACACTACAGGATCGGAGCTGCAGGAAATAAGATAATCAGGAGATAAAACCTGTATTCCAGTAGTACCGTCAAATAAGCTTAAGCGACGGTGGTGCTGTTCCGTGGCCAAAAGTGGAACTGAAATCCTCGGCCGAAACTTTCAGTTCTATTCTCTACCGTTAGACTGCACTAGTGTCGCCCCAATCTCCCGGTCTTCGATCCGTGTCGAATTTTACATGCACCCACTGAAATTCTCACAGAGTCAGTAGGTCAAGTGAGACTTGACACCGACAATCACCATTGACGACGCTTGGAGAATGCCGGGAGTCTACATCAAATTGACGGGCACAATCACAGGTTGTGACATTGTCCTAGCTATGCCACCGGAGTAATGTCAATACTAGAATAAAAGTACAAAAGTTAAGAAAACTGCCCCGAAGGCAATGAAAAAGAATGTGAGACAGCTTATTTACAATACGCCTTTATTTACAATTTAATACCGGCAGTCGAACGATGCGGCATTCACATAATATATAAAATGTCTTCTTGAAAATCATAGCACATCTAATATCTTACAGGCAGCATTTTGGAACGAATAAATTTATATTTTACCCGCGGACTTTACTTTAAGAGGCATTCATAAAATCCGCCAAGTATAGGTGTTTCATAGTTTGAGTTCGATATTTAAAGTTTTTCAATCACAACAACAAAAAGGTAGATGGCTCACGAAAGGATAATAATTGACGAAACTGTTGATAGCCTACATAGAATAAGGCGCACTTCATGAATGCAACACTATTAAGATTTTAAGTCTACAGGTAGCGTTCTTAGGAAGAATATGCCGCAGAAACGTTTCTTTTATGATAGTAGGTATAATATGGCACATGTTAATGGCTCATGAGAACCATGCAAGACTGCGGCCCGCCGCTATTGGTGTTCGAAGTCCCGACAATACCATTTCATCCTCCGGTCGAGGCTTTGACTTCCTATGCCCTTGGTACGCTTAGTCCAAATATGAAGATGCCGGTGGGGTATGAGATACCTCGACAGTCAATAATCAAACGCCACGAAAGGAAACAGAAAAGAGTACAACAGGACGACACCAAAACACAATCACCCCAAGCACGTCCCCGTCCTTATTGAATTTCCCTACACCCAATAGTGCACATTGTCAAATAAATTGATCATTTATATGTTAAAGTAATAATTAAGAATTGTGTACTATGTACTATATCAGCACTTTTTACCAAAAAATTAAAGATGGCAGTGTTTTATATTATGCAAGCCTGTGTCGGACAAGAGATTCTATGGAAAAATAGACAACACAGAACCGACACCATCTGATACAAGTCCATAACGCCACAGACGTTTCACAAAACTAACTTTGTGCGCGTTTATCTATATTTACAGTATATGAGTGGATGTAAGTAGAGTGACGTATACCAGTATAGATGCAATTGGGATGAAAACTTACAATATACAGATATATAAAAATGATTGGTAGTAAGTCGATTACCTCCAATGAGATTTTTACAATGATTATCGTAATTTAGTTTGTGGTCTACACTGGATGAGCCATGTTGTATAGCCTTGTGGGATAACACAGCATGCAGACCCTCCAAACGACCAGCGGCTTCATCTCCGCCACAGGACTGATACATGTAGGCCTAATAATAGTTTATGCAGACTGGACACAGAAGAAGTAGTAGCGTCTTGTCACCTCGGTACATGTCTGCTCATCAAGCTACAGCTAGTCATTTACAAATTAAAGCGCTTAACAGCTGTTCCTTTTGAAAATCAAATGATCCCAGGCATGTTATTTACATACATTGTTAGTATATGTTATTTGTCAATTTGAGCGATAGCAGAAGGCAAGTCTGAAAATCGACATCTTCTGATTCTTATATGAATGAATGTCTCAAGGGAATTCCTTTTGGTCCCTTAATTTTGGAAAAAGGACCCTCTCTTACTTTCCTTTGCCTTCTCAAACATGTCCCCTCGACCCCTTACAACTTTTGCCGCCCCCTCTCGCCAGCCAGTACACAGTAATTGCAACAGCATCAGGTAACATCAGATGGAATCCTAATTAAGGCGCATGTCGAGAATGATTCCTGCGTCCCATATATCCATCCTACCCTGTCATGGCCGTAGCCATAAATTCATTTCCTTGTTGTGAAAAAGAAATTCACTTTCCATCTCGATTTTATTATTTCTAGTACTGAATGATTTTTGGAACGTGTTTCAAGCATACAACTCCTTTCCTGGGACGGCGGTATGATGTGATCCATGTGCTCCATGGTACGCTCCTGATACCCCAGGCCCAGGGCCTGACAGCATGCCAGTCAGGGGCACATGTAGATTAAGTCCGTTATCCATCATATCTGCTTGCGGTGACCGCCGTTTTCGGGCTGGCTTCTTCGAGGACCCCATGCACTGCAGTGCGAACCGTAATTCGGTTCCCATCTCCGAACACAGCGATTCCTGAAACGAAAACGCACCGTTTGGATATTTAAATATCTCGGCTCAGTGATTGTGACATCCCTTTCGATGCATAACGCCAGCAGTGTATGACGGGTCATATGAGCCAGGCTCTTGGGTTTGCCTCTTGGGTTTGACAAAAAGCTACAGGTGGTAAGAAAGGGCAAGATGACAGAAAACTATATGTCAATTGCGAAAATGTTATCAATTTCAGAACTGCACATGGATTCCCACAGATGACAATTCGGTTGAATAAGATATCGTTTAAGGGATGAAAGTTTAAGCTGTTGTACATAGGAATTCCGAGGACCGTTTTAAAATAATGATACTGTTAAAAGTCAGCTTACTGTTGAGTCTAGTTTTGATGATCGCTGAATCTTTTTTTCAAGTGACCGAGTCTTGAAAAGCCAAAGCGAACAAGATATTCAGACAAGAGAACAAACACTTAGAATAGATGCACAACACTGGATATACTTATCACAGGTCACTGACAAACGTTAACACTGGGTTACTGATGAAACATCGCTTGCGCTACACCAGAAAACTCTCCAGTCAGTCTTCGATTGGAGGTACTGGTCTACAACTGTCCACAGTCTACTATGAAGAAAGAGTTGCCTCGTTGGACGTCTGATGAGTGGTGCTCTAGTGTCGGGGTCACTTTCAACAAAATCAATGACGCTAAAAAGCGCTGTCGAGAGGTTACCAAAGAATCAACTTGTTTTCTAAACCGTAGGCTATGTGACCAGATTCTCTAAGGAATCTCGGCGTTCGGCTCCCCCATTCTGGAGAGAATGACATCGCTTTGGCGACATCTTGCCCAATACTTAGTGAATGTCGCAGAAACAGGTCAAAGACTGGCAACCACCAGCAGTGAATCATGACCTTCATCTTTACACGGATGTATAGCATATATCTGTGGTGCTATACATCCGTGATCTCTACTTGCACGACAAGATGTGTGGAGGAGAACGACTACTTCAAATATGGCGGATTTATCACCAAAACGGGAATCTCTGTCTTCAGCGAATGCAAAGAAGAGGAAAAAACGACTGCTTTCTTAATAAGTTAACAAGTCAGAAGAAGAAGAAGAACATTTTGATGTTAGTTTGAACAACAAAGGTAAATATCAACAGGGTTCTTAAAGAAATTACCATGTTGTAAAGGAACGCTGAGGACATTTCAAATACAAACCTTGTAATACTTACCAAATATAGATATACTAAGGATAACATGGGTTCGACCATAATCACAAACACCTGAGGACGACTGTTGACTGGACTTGCCCTATTAGTCCCCTTCAACGACTGGCTAGCTATATTTTCTTAGAGTGAAGAAGTTCCCTCGATTTGGGTTGAAGAAATCCCATTGGTATTTCCACTGCGAATTCCTCAGACCCAAGAGATGGCATATATGCCTGGTTTACCGGGTATGAATGCACTGCCTGACGGGATGGCATGATTGTATGCTCGAGAAAGCGTTTACTCCGGACAACTACCAATAACAGTCGCCCTCCGGTGTTGAGGTTAGTTTGGACAATACCTACATGCCTCCTTACCTTGTCTTCATCAGCGTTCTTCCTCGCCTTCCAGATGAACTCGCCGATAGCAACAATGGTGGAGAGAGCGAGGCCCCCTAGCAACACAACAAATACACCACCAACATTCTCCACGCCAAGTTCGTTGGCGTCTTTGTTGTTGGGGTCGGTGTTATCACATTTTCCGCCCCCGCTTTTCTCCTTCCACCATTCATTGTACAGGAGTTGGAGTTTTTGTTCTTCTTGTAGCCGTAATATGGCGTCAGATAAGATATCTCGGTAGGGAGAACCTGTGGAGACACAATAAGAGAGTGCAACAAAACTTAAGAGTAGGGCGAGCCCCAACAAGGAAAGAGACAACAGGGTCCGTGCGAACGGGAAACTCCCACTCCAAGATCTACCTTATCAAACCACGGAATCAACAAACACCACCAAAGCACTTGGAAAAAATGGCAAAGACTCTCCGTTTAAAAAATCGTGTTCTTCCCTGGAGGGGAGATAAAGAAGAACAGGATATCATGTAAGTCTTTTTGATTCATTTTCAGGAAGAAGTTTTTCTGGTGGAGCAAGCCAGTAGGTTAGGAATTTACGTAAGCCTTAACCAACCTCTCGGTGTCCCTATACCATAGCCCTTGGAGTCCAACAAGCCTCCCACCATCATCAAGTCACACTGCCTCTGGGTAAAGTATTCGTTCATTGTTGACTCAAGCAGATAGGCATAGCCTCCTTGGTGCACTTTTTCTATGCCCTGGGTGGTGGAGTTCACGAAAACACTCTCTGGCTGGCTGCTCATGAAGTTCCACATCCTCTCGTAGGTGGCGATCTTTGAAGTCTGCAGCAGGTAAGAGAAGGAAGTGAGCGACAGAAACTAAGACAACATAAACGTCAGCCAATGGGCATTATCAGCAGTGTATATTCAGGACGCGGACCCGATCGTCCTCTGCGTGCTGACTGATTATGGATGACAACTTCAGATTTCAACTGCAGTTCCCCTCGATACGCTTGTATCCTTTTAAACGTTTACCATTGGAGAAACTGATGACAGATGACAGATGACAATGATAATGACGTCAATTCTACATGATCCCAACACTATTTGAAACATTACTTGGGTATGGTATTCTGTGTTTCAACTGGTTAAATGTTTACTGATAGTCGTTATAAATACGAGATTGTCTTTGCTGTTCAGAATTCTCTTTGGAAACATTCCGATTACAGATAACATCCTTAGCTTTCTGGTCACGATAAAATGGACGACAGATAACAGGATGACATGCCAAAGGTTGTACGTCATCCTGCAGCAACAGGTCATGCTAATGAATGAGTGACATGCTCACGGGACCTTGTACAAATAACGTCTTTGCAAAGGACCAAAACATCAGCCTCCATTTTGAACGCAAAATGCTCGAGTAGAATTGCGAGAAAGTGTCATGAACGGAACTAACAGGTCACTGCATTATGGCCATGCTTAATTCATTCGTGAGAGCTTACGTATCATCACAGTAATAGCAAAACCCAAAGGAAATCTTTATCAACTAAGACTAGCTTCAGAATGCTTACTGAAATGAGTGGGACTTTAGGTATCTAGCTTTCCATTACATATGATGTTGGGGCATAATTTCGTTTTGGAACACCACTGATACGACAGACCAAGCCAAACGGCTGAGCAAACGAGATATCGGACTCATTCATAAGCATTCTCTCAGCAAAGCATCCTATTAATCACCTAGTCGAACGCGAAGCCAAACAGTATCATAACCAAAGCTTCATTTTACTCTTCCTGTCGGAGTGATATCATCTCCTCAAGTTGCTGCACATCTCTTACAGTAATGTTTGTTTATCGTTCGTTGCTTACAAAGCGATTTCTTTTAACCTGGCGGAACTTATATGATATTCTTTAAAGCCAAAGACGCACATTCATAAAGAGTGAAACCAAGCTTTTTAACGCAGCACATAAAACGTCAAAATAGCAGCAACACAAAAAAGGCTGCCATGAAGTTGCGTTCTTCACATTTTTGTAGGCCATAACCTAAGACCGAAGTAAGTTTTAAGCGACCGTTTTGCAACTGGTAAGCTAATATGAAACTAAAGACGGTGGAAGGTACTGGGAAAGGTACGCTAGGGAATCTGCGAAATCATGGCAGACCCAACTGGAGGGAATGGTAACTACTTGAGTTCTATCAGAAGGTGTGTCCATTGGTCCCAGAAGGAATTTTCGACAAATAGTTGGTCAAAAAGGAATTGATGATGCAAGTAGCTATTGTAGAGGTTCTCCAAGAATTAAAGTGTCCACCCTCTAAGTGAACGATAGTGCTAAGGATGCAAATTATAGACAGCCTGATCGGTGTAGGAGAGATCTATTCCTGGTTATGGAAATGATGGAAGGGTGTCTTATACAGTACATTTCAATCTGATCACAGTGCCCAATCTAATGAATATCGGTTACGGCCACAATGGACTCACCCGAATCGTTTCTCAAACTCGTTTTAGAGGGGGGTGTAATGCACTCCTTTCACCACTCAATTTCACAGGACCGGAATACGGTCAAACGATTGGGCACCGTGTTGATTGGTTTCAAAGTGACTTGTCGTTGGGGAAGGTGTCACCAAGTTAGAATACCTTATATTACCACCGCTACTACTCCTGTATCAATTATCCGTGCTACCAAGGGAGCTGAAGAGGTTAGAGCAAATGCAGGCTGCCAGGCCAAGGTACCAATACCAAAAAATGTTACCTTGAAGAAAGTATATGTGGATCCATTGACTATAGTGCCATACTTAATCTCACTCTGTTTAGAGAGGTCTTTGGCACTGTTTATGGGAGCAATCATCCTCTCCACTGTTAGGAACGCAGCCAAGTTGGCCGTGTATGAGGAGACCATGATAAGGGTAAAGAACCACCAAAGACCCCCTATCATCCTGGTCGAGATGGCTTTGGGGGCTAGGTCTGAGCCTGAAAGTTTAAAGGATTGATAACGACAAGACAACGGTTGGGTGTTTTAGTGGCAAATGAGTTGGATCCAACGCACTGAACGTGTTTGGATGAGATCCGGACCAAAATTGCCACTGGTCACATTTCTGGAGAAAGGGCTTTTCTGTCATGTTGGAATCTGAAATAATGAGCGAATGAAGATGAAGATGAAGACTATTGGAGTGAGACTCTAAAGCTCGGTGACTGGTCTATACTGATACGACGTCTTCCTCATGTGGTGCCAGCGGTAGGCCAAAGCCGAAGCAGAATGTAATTCACAGCTTGTGCTCCTGTTGAGGAAGCTGTCAAATCAGCATAGTGATCCAACAAAAACAATAGTGAACTTCAGAGCCTCGACATACACGACATACCTTAAAGAAAGTATACGTAGAGCCATTAATAATAGTTCCATATTTGATATCAGTTTGTTTGGACAGATCTTCGGCACTCTGGATTGGAGAAATCATTCTCTCCACAGTTAGGAAGGCGGCTAAGTTGGCGGTGTAGGAAGAGATCATGATTAGGGTGAAGAACCACCATATCCCGCTGCAGATCCTGGTCGAGTAGGCCCGCGGCGCTACCTCGGATCCTAAAAGAAGGCAAGAACTTTATCTTTAGAAAAAGAAGATATTTATGAGTATAGGAACGCTTTCAGGTCCTCCGATTCCCCGCATTGGTTGATTAGAGTCAGTTGAAACCATAATCTACGAAGACCTTCCCCACGACAGGAAGAGGTGCCCGTCAATCGTCCAAGCAGATGAACTCCCTAATGGTACAATAGCCACTGTACAATGTATTTGTAATTCATCAGTGGTGATAACGACTCTTCCCAGTCACGGGGATGTTGAAATCCACATCCACATCCTCATCTACATTATTCAACGTAGACTCAATGTCTTCCTCACAAAAAGCCAATGCAGGAGTTTTGAATGTTTCATATTTGTAAGAGTCTGGTGATTCAACTGACAGAACACGCACTGTCAGTCGTTCCGTAGGTTCTGCTCCAGTAAAACAATGGCATCAGGATATGTTTATTTGGGTAATAGGGGCGTTAGATCAGCCTGGCACTCTCACGGTAAAGTGAAACCAACCGGACGGACTTACAATGCGTGCATGTCACGTGAATTACCACATCGATATCCGCTCTTTTTTTAAACACTTGTCATTCTTCCTTCTTTCGGCGTCCATTAACCTCTCAGTATCTAACAGGCTAGTTTCGTGAAAATGAAAAACCGATCGATGGGATACGTATTTCTACTACTTTCATAGCCTACGTTAATAGCCTAACACAGTAACTATCACCACGATGTACTCCACGACTGATACACCGTTTATATATACAAGACAACAAGGATTCATTAGGGATGAATCCTTGAATAAAGGGATATCACATGTACGTATTGTAAGATACACATTCACAGACAGATTCAACTAGAGCGGTTTCCCGCTTGTCTCAGCCGCGGTAAGATGCATTTGGTTCCAACGGGTGTTTGGTAATTCAAATCACCTGCTAGCGCAGTCCACTGGGAACGGAAATATCATCAAAAGACGCCTCTACCTGCAACACAGGATATTTCAATTACCAAATAACTGATGGAGCAATGTGTAGTTTTGCCGTGGCTGCGATCAAAGCGCTATAGGACGAGGCAACTTATCATAAACTCAAAGATAATTGTCACTCTTGGCTTTCAAAGGTCAGGATGTTAGTATCAAGCATTTTGTTTAATTTGGCGTGAATCTTACAATAACTGACCTCTCTACCCAGAGCTATTGTATAAAACCATCTAGAAGAATAAAACCCCAGGTCCTACATTGTACATGTAATTAACGGTATTTACAAACTCCATGGAGTGCCGAGGTTAAGAACTTGGTGTACCAAAATGCTGTTATGCAACCTTTTTTCCAAATCAATGATGATGACTGTCTTTGCATGGTGATTTTACCACCATTAAGTTGCCAACTTTCACCTCTAAGCATTCATTCTCATTTTAACTTAGCTGCATTATTCGCATTTTGGGATACCCCGTATGACCGGTAACATATACAAAATTTTAAGAACATGCTTTCATGCACATACTGGTGCAAGACATACATGACAATTGACATCGTAATGTTGAATAGTACAATAAGCTGAACCAGGTAAAAGAAGCCCAATTTTTGGTACCATTAAGAAGAATTTCGGAAAACAAAGTGCATGTAGTCAGGTTAGCTCCGGTAAATTCATCATCTCCAAGGTAATTATCCATGAGCTAATCAGCTGTATTGTGAGGAATCATTTCCGGACAAATTCTTCAGAAATCAATGAATGGTACTTCCTCACACACAGGGGGAAAGCCACTTTGATATCAGCAAGAGTAATATGACTTTGAGAATAAATAAAGACCAGTCTTTGAGTAATTCTTGCCAATATCAAAAGTTGAGGTCTAATCCGCGCAATCCGCTTCCCTGTGTGCGCGGTCGACGCAGATAATCTTTTACTTTTTATTTGAAAAATCAGCTTAGTTGACCAGGTTCAACTTTTTTCCATCAGATGGTAAGCTAAGCTTTAGGCAGATCTACAGATTCCCGCAAATCCGATATCCACAAAGACACGCTGGAATAAATTGGGTTACGCTGAAAAAAGTCTAAACAGAACGAGAATAAGGACAAGGTTGGGGGGTGTAACTTCTGCTGCGACGACCACAACGATCCAATCGGGTACATGTATGATCGGTACTGAAATGAATTTGACAACGGACGCTGGGGGACAGGGATGTGCAACATGCAGAAAAGAAGAGTGCGACTGAAATATAGAGTGACACATAACGGGTTGTTAGGTGTATATCTACCTATGGGCCCTTGAGTCATCAAAGAGAGAGAATGCGATAAACAAAAGATCCCGCGTGGATGCAAAGTGATACCTCATAATAGAATTGAAAATTAGTCATTATTAAATCAATTTGAAATCGTGGGCTTGCATAACGTTTGAGTAGCATTCTTTAAAACTGTCTCTTTTTCAGGTTACAAAATCTGACACAACATCGCATCTTCATTTTTTCCAATGGTTCACAAAATTGATGCGGGTACAACATGAATGCGCGTTCCATTCCAACAATCGGCGAGATTTTACGACACGCCGTAAAGCATCAGCCATGACAGAGCATGCGCAACCGCAGCCACCATTTTTTGCATCTCATGAAAATGCTCTCATTCTCATTCCATACATGAACAAAATCCAAACTGAAAACGGAGTATTTTTAGATAGTGTATAGCTGAAATATGCAGAAGATTATCATGGTGTCAAGACAAATACATTATACCTTCGCTGTGAAATTTCAATGATAAACAGAAGAAAGTCAAAAAGTTGCCAATTTATGCAATATTGAGGATAAGCAGTCGCCACTAGAATACAGATAGTGGTATTGCGACTTGACCTTTTTAAGAATCATTGGTTCCACGGTCCCCATTCAAACCGTAACGTTTTGTTTTTCTCCACTAGTGCGCGGCTTTGCTCATGCATAACTAATCGCCTCCACTACTTTTGCAGTTGTTCAGGGAAATACTAAGGGGTGATAGCTTATTTCATCTCCTGTCACCCCTTCCATTGAATACTTTATTAACTAAATGCTACCAGCGCGATAAGTTATGCATGAACGACATCCGGTATATACGGTTAAGATTTTTGGTTTTGGTTTTGGGACTGTGGGTTCTGTATCAACTGACATCGCAGTGTGAGATGGTGGTTAGTGACACTGAAAATTACTCTCCAGTTCAGAATGAAATTTCCAAAGGAAAATGGGTTATGTTCCATAGTCTCCAACGACAACCATGACATGTCACAAATAATGTGTCTCTTCTGGGACTGTTTGTAAACAGCCTCCAATTGAAACTCGAGAGTTTCAAGACGGTTGAAGATTCTGGTCCACAGATCATCCTGAATGAAAAAAGCTGTCTCAGGAATCCTTTGTCAGGTATCAATAAGAAAATATACGAAACATTTGGCCACTCTTCCTCGAGAATTTCTTCCAAACAAGAGAGTTGGATGATTGTAAAACTGATACTTACCCTGTTGCATAAGAGAGCCTATGGTGAACCACAAACTGTTCATGATGGTAAACTGATTCTCCACGATGTCCGAGTCGGGGTTGCACGGATGTGGATTGTACCATTCATAGGGACTAAACCGGGCCAAGACAAACAGCAAGAAGCTCACCACGAGGTAGGCGATTAGCATGTACAGCCAGACATCGAGGGAAAGCGGTGATAAGAAACTGAAAAGTTCCGGATTTTTCTTCTCTGGTCTTTTGAATAAGATGCTGATGCCAAGATTCATGAAGGGTTTCGTGAAGTCGATGACCTTTTCGCGGATGTAACTGATGGTTAAGGAAGCAACTGCGAGGTCTGCTTTCTGAAAACGTGATATTTGGATCATAAATTAACAAGATGAAACTCAACTTTAATTTGTAAAAAAACGGTGTAATGAGTACGGAATTACATGTATATGCATATGGTGAACATGGTGATTACAATAACAGTCATAGCCTATCATAAGTTCGTTTTCTCCATCTCATCAAATCACATTCCCGAACCTGCTATGTCCAACTACAAATGTAGGATGAGAACAAAAAATGAACGGCTTTATCAATGTTTTAGGAGGTGATAATCTAAAAAAGTAAAGGACCTTTGCAAAGAGATTAAAAAATGAAATGATACGTTGTCTTTTTTGGTACACTATCTTACCTTCTCTATCAGTTCCCCGACCATACCGTTCCACTTGGTCGTTCCGGGATTATTAGAATCAACGGGAGACCCGTAGTTCCCATCGTAAACAATATGAATCTCGTATTTAAAGTTGGGCACGATTTTGGCAATTTCTTTTAGCAGATCTATGCAGTAACCACTGAATCTGTCGTTCCCGTGAAGTTCGCGGCCAAAATCATCATGCGTGTTGAAGAAAACGAATGGGGAATCCTGTAGAATGTACAAATAGTACATTACTATGATAAAATTAATGATGAAATACAACTTTGTGAGGGTTCACGAGAACCTGACATAGGCCTATTCCCAGTCCCCAAAAACATAAATGTCACCAAATTATTCGTACTGAAACGAAATCATTACCAATGACCCAAATAATCCTATTATTCATGCAGTTGAAATTTCAGACTCATTATTTCACTGGACGGTTTTTGAGGTAATTAGTGTTCAAGTTCCCGATGATGTATTGGCCCATCCGATATAAATTGGAGATTTGAAGAGAAGGTAATGGGAAGTAGTATGCTAATTGTGTTCATCTGCTGAATTAACCAATGATCGAATTTCATGTGTCTTCACGTACTTAAGTTAGAAAGAAGAACGTGACACAATTTTTTAAACAAGTTTGATTTTAATGAGTCGAGCTTGTCAACTGCAGTGTCTTCTTTAGGACTCAAAAGATACGGTAATGTGCTTGGCTCATTAGAATCAAAGTTGTTCGAAATAAATGGTGTCACGTTCCTTTTTCCAACTAATCTTCATTCTGATGAACACGGCATCATCAATTGTTTCACGTACTTAAAATGTTTGATTATACTTGATCACGTGTAGATACATGTAGATCTCCTTTAAAAAGCAGCAAAAGGAAAGCACAAATCTCATAAACAAACATCTTTGCGGTTTTCCGCTTAATACATAAAATGAAACAGTTCATTTTTAATGGGGATCGTAACGAGTATTGATGTACAGTATTGCACTCAACGGCTTTAACTCTAGCTGTTTTCAGCACAGAAAGGAAAGCTTGTCATTTGGCGGATTTTGAGAAATTGCTGCCAGTTATTCATACTTTGTGGATCATGTACAAAAAAATTTGAGAACTTTATCAGACCTGGCTCTCTTCCTTCAACTAATTCAGATCTTACATTTTTCAGATTTTGGGAGGACGGCAATGGAAATGCTGATTGGAATGACCACATAGGAGGGCACAGGTTTGCGTCTGGTACACATCTTTGGCAAAGTGCTTCCGAAATTTAGATTTCCAAGACCGACAGCAGGCTGACCCCGTACCACCCAAGTTCCGAATTTTTTTGTTCACAACCACCATAAGCATCAAAAAGAAGCGAAGGGTAAGCAAGGGCACGATCAGTCACCACATTGAGCAGTACTTACCATAAAGAGGTGAAGGATCGCGCCCTTGCTTAGGATCGAATAAAGGGGAAGGGACCGCATACCTCATGGGTGGTAATCTGGAGGGTCTTATTGTTTTCTATGAGTCTTTCCTTGGTGTCTGAATACTTCTTGGTGATATTTAATCGTCGATTTGGTTCCCATTCACCTATCTGAAGAGAGAGGAAAGAAGGAGGCCTGCACCAATGGTTCACGGGAGGTGAGGTGGAAGCGGGGGAGCTAGGCATGCTATAAGGTACGCCGCCAGAATTGATCGAGGAACACGGCATCCTACGACCAATCGACCTAATCTTACCAAGTGGGTTACAACACGAAAGGTATGATTTGTATTAAGTGCCTGAGCAATTTCTCTTCTGGCCTCCTGCTCGTCCTGTTCTGGAAAAACTGTACCATTGTACCCGTCGAATGCAGTCCAATCACCAAGCTGTATTGAAGGCAATCAAAATTTATGTAAAAGGCATTCACACACTTCTGACAAATGCCAACTAATAAATACAGGAAACTCATCATCATGAATGTAGCTGGACCTTCTACTCTATAACTTCGGGTGTTCGTTTTTAGCAGTTTTTACATCTTTTCTAATCAAATGCCTTACCAATAGAGAAACGTCATCAGCACACAGACCCTTTGAAACCTCGTAGCGCGGCTACACAAACATGGACTCCTTTTCATGGCACTTCTGTACCAGAAATAAAAGTAATCTAATTTTGCCACTGCACTCATTTCAATTTTTTTCTAGTGGACAAAATCCTGTTTAGGGCTGTATCCCCTTTTACGTCCGCCACTAGGAGCCCGGGGGGGGGGGGGGCATATAGTGTTTTGTATTCGACTGCCTTACTTACTTGTTTTGTGCTCCCGTCGTTCTGTATCTCCACAAGCTGGAGAGAGAATGTTGTCCGCAGCCCCTTGCCGTCAAACTTGACATGACCGGTTAAGCCATCGAATTCAGTCTGAAACCAGATGAGACCTTGATGCATATACAATATGGAACAACGTGAATACAATATGGACGAGTATTGAATACAATATGGAACCACAGTGAATTCATGGACCAGTTCTGAATATAATATGGAACCAAGCGGACCAGTATTGAATCATACCAACATTGAATACTTTATGGAACCGCATCAAACCCAATATGGAACGGTATTTAAATGCAACACGGAACATGTTGAATGCAATACGGATCAGTTTTGATGATCATTTTGATCCTATGCTAAAGATTTCCATCACGGAGCATTCAACATGCACTAATCCCAGCGTACCATTTATCATTCATAAAGGATGATGACGCCGAGCAGATATTGACTAGATTCTGGGGTCCCAAGGTGGCACCACGCCGAGAACCATCATCTTCTGTAACGCCATGGATATTTATCACTGAGCAGATGACGGATACTGGAATGGTGCGACGTTTATTTGACACTGAAGGTGACAGTAGATTTGATGGAAACGAATTGCTTTAACCAATTAGCATCCTTGATGTTACGATGAGGTTTCAAAAGGCGAATATTTCCTTAGGCAAATTTGATTACCATGCAAATGTACAACGAGTAGTCTCTTAATTTCTCCAAATCAATGCCGTTCTTGAAAGCACGGCAGTCCTGCCATAATCATAACATATCGGAGTTTTTCCTATTCAGCACAGCAAACGCCGAACGTTGTAGCCTTGACCTTAAACCTGTTTTTGCCAAATATCTTGTTCATTACTGCTTATTGGTAGTCGTGAACTGACACCAATCAAATTTCAGAAATACGCGATTTTGCAAGTCGATATAGTTTCCACTGGGACTCAATTATGGCTCACTCCTGCCATGGGGTTAAACTCCAAAGTAACTCTTTCAATGAATGGTTCGTCAACATCCTTAATTATTTCTTCTTCACACCTTAAATATTTTATGGATGCTTCTCATGTTACTATAGCAACCGAATTTTAATACGGTAAGGACTATGGTGAATGTCTGGTTTAAAAAGATAAGTCTTCGTATTTAAGACTTTAAAGCCGCGGACCAAAATCCCCATAAGAAGAACGTGATCAGCGAAGTTAACCCGGTAGAATACACGCCAAGGTTACATCTTTACAGCAGAATTCGCCAGAAAAGTACATTTTGAAGAAAAAAATTATAGTGACAAGAGGCGAGCTCATACTTTAAAAAGGTCGACGAGTTGCTGGCATAGTAAGATTGACAAAAATCTTCTTTGGACATCCTTACACTACAAGGTTCTCCAGTACACCAACTGGAGGAGGTGGCTCCAATATCGTCAGTCAGCTTGTGTACTAAAGTCCCCAACTCACTGTAAGGACACTACTAGTATTTGCACTGATAGTTTGCCTTTGCTTTTAGTGACAAACGATTTTTTTCAGCTTAAGTCACTTAAGCTTTAGCACTATCTTAGTAGTATCTGCTTCTCTATGTCAAGTGGAGTTAACGCCAAGATAGGGAGATCGCTGAGCCATGCAACCCCAACCATTTACTTACCATTTTCATATAATTGAATAAGGAACTGCCCTGTTCCCAACTGTCCTTTAAGCTACATGATAGTGACCTTGGTTCGACAGTTACGGCATGAGTCAGGTTGTTAAGAGCCTTGGCAAAAAGATGGACGGCATCGTAGATCAGGGCAGTGTCCGTCTGAAGCAGAGCAAGCGGAGATAAGAATATGATGTATACATACATATAATGGAAATAACTCCAGCATGCAAAACTGACATGAGATTTCGAACAAGCCAACTCGAAATGCAATGAAGTGACTTTCTTAGACAACTTGCTAGTTATCGCCTTTTTGAAAATAACCTCAGACATGACTTACATGTAAAAAGACACCCATTAGCTAAGACAAATAGAAGTGAAATGATTGCGTTGTGGCCTAGTTATGTAACACGAGGATGAAGAAGTCCGACTCGTTCTGACATACAAGTGCAGGCAATAATAACCACAACTCCTCTAAAAATGCTATGGAGAATGGAAAAATGGAATTATCGTTGGATGAACACCCTGCAACGCCAATGTAACTTAAAGAACATTAATCTCTTGGACGGACGAAAGATATCTCTGATAACAATATGAAGAGTTTACATGGAACGAGAAGACCATTGAACATGCTAAAGATACGAAATGCAAGAAAGGAGAGGTCGACGGAGATTATTCATTGGTACTTTAATTGGAGGTAACATAACCAATTAACAGAACAAGCAGCATTCAATAATATTTAAAAAAATCTATCTTGATAAATCAAAATACAAAAGGTAGGAAACATCTTCGCAGAAGTAACCCGTTTGGGAACAAAAACTAAAACAATACAGTACATCAAATAAATCGCGGAATATTTCGCTACTAAGGCGGGCGTGTTATCATGCGTGGCATGTTCTTGAGTGCGCCGATTGTCCAAAACAAAATAGTCACAAACTAGGCATTAACTAGCTCTTGGTAGAAGATAACGCCAATTAAACATCATCGCAAAGTCAGTGACATATCTCGTTTTGAACAACTGGGTCTTGAAACTATAGGCGATACAAGTCACAGTAATATCTGCAACTGAATACACATACGCATAACAATAAAACAACATGAAACATATATTTATGAACAGACATACCGTGAAATTGAGTGGCATGATCATGGTTTTTACTTCCTGGATATTGATGTAGCGGGAGAAATGACGCAGAGTGAAGAAATATTTACAGTATGTATATGATGAAAAGTGATAAGTTAAGTAGAATCTGTGAAGCCCCACAAAGTTGCAATCCTATCTAAAATCAGGAAATTTACCCAAAGGTTCAGTATCGGCATTGCCAGCAATGCCATTAACTTGTTTAAGGACTTGATCCTTGGCCCGTTGGCGACAGGTTGTCTTGGAAGCAACAAAATGCTGATTTTGTCATAAAAATATGTGAACTGGAGAAACCACTGGCAAAATGCCTCACGCAACGTTAGTCGTTACCATCTAAAACAAATGCATGGCTAATGACCGATCTTCTTCAAGAGTCAAGTATTCTCACAAAGGAGTTAAATCCATCTGCCGAAGAATTATTTGCTCTAATTTCACTTAGAGTATTTACTACTTTAGATGATATATGTTGTGATGCTAATTGTTTTTTCACTGGCAACTTCAGGATGGTTTGACGTGAAGGACACAACATACTAGCACTTCTTCATTATCAACCTGCAGCTAAGTTGGATTTTAAATGTCGCAAATTCTTACCTCTATCCCCCTTTTGCCCTCTAGCGGTGAAGTACCCGAATTGTGTTCCTCAATGATCCAGTCACTGATGACGTCAACAACTAGTGGGTTATCTGGATTGACCAATCGGAAAGCTGTAATATTGGCCCCTTCGTGATGAAAATCTGACATGTCGATCAGACCAAGATCCTGAAAATTAATAAACGAAGAAATCTAGTTGTAATGGATTATCTCGGGGCCAAAACAGTTCAACGGCCATGAAACTATAAGGACTCGAAAATTCTGGCCAAAGTTACATAATATATGCCAGATGCTCAACCATACTGCAAGAGCAAATGCAGATGAAGAAGAAGATGGATCTAATATTTGCATGTGTTTCATGCAGCTATCAGATAGTCTTTGAACATCATCCACTTTCATACGATAACTTTCTTTCGATAATGCGGTACATGTTATTTTCAGTGTTTGCCAGCATCTTTATGCACCAAGAATGGCCGAATCAGTTTATGCAACAAGAATGTTTATGAGCCCATGTGAAGAACGAAACATGCATATAATTATACACACTCTGTACCCCAATATAATCGCAAGCTTGAAGACAGGATACTTTCACCACCAACGATCCAGAATTTAAATTCTGTCATCACCTGGCTGTACAGATGTTAATCATCCTCACGAGATATGAAACTACTTTTGGGAAAAGGTTCTTGCTAAAACTACTTAAGGTATCCACAGGTTAATGTAATTGCTCAACAAGGAATACCAAATATATCTTAATTGGTATCTCAGGATATAGGTTGTGTTTAAACTACTTGTTAGTGTGATATCTATAGCCGTTCTATGGTGTACCACATAGTCACATTAAGTCTATGGCATTCCGTTTTACGATCTTGGGCACGATCTTCACATTCAAGTCATCAAATTTAAGCTCACTGCTTAATAATCTTACACAATGGACTATTTCTTTGCCACAGTGATATCTTAACATAAGCACCGTCGACCGAGCTTCGCGACAGCATCTCAGGCATCTCAGCAACTCCACCTCAGCTACATTATGTATACCCAACACATTCGGAGATATTTCTTTAACACTCGCAGCACCAGGCTGGTGTGTCTGACGGCATCTTATCGAATCGTGTCGAAGTCAGAAGGGATTTATAGAATTACGCTTGACAAGCTTGTGGCATGTCGCAGAACTCGCATCCCCTAATCAGATTACCTCCCCCCTCACCATCGCTAATTGACAGTTCGGATCTGGCTCAATACAGAACCTGTTGATCATTGGGGATATCGGTGTTTGGCCAGGATGTCGCTTTCTTTCTTCTTCACAGGAAATGATTGATTTCTTTTGATATTCTCAGTCTCCATAATGATGTTCGTGGAGGTATATCAAATTAATATGGCATGCTGCCTTCCTTTGTAAGAATTGTATGGGATTAGATTACTGCCATACTGGCCAAGATCACTTGAACGACTTAAATAGGCAAGTTTCACAGCCTGCACGAAGAGCTACGAAGGACGATGTCATTTTCGAGTTTTTCTCTGATTGCTCGCGCAACTAAAGTATAGAGGATGGTTTACCTGAGTCGCCTAATTTATTAGCACATGGCTTGATGACACGACAGACATTCGGAGTTAGCACTTCGTCGTAAGTAGGGTATGCAAACCCTGCCTATCATTAAATTAGTTTCACTTTGAGAAAAGGCATATCTCAATAAGTGGAGATGTGGAAACCTTTAGCGTAGCTATTGCAATTAGAAAAGGTGAACGTGATCTGAGTTTCATGCATGATGAGGAAGTACTAGATTCGAATCTATCTCGATAGGCCTCACACTATCTGTAGTCATCCGGGATACATTCAGTCATTTAGACGCGTTTTTTTCCCTTCAGCAGCACCAATCGTCAAATAGTGCAGATTCAGATACATGCCTTTGGAATGATGACATTAAATATTAATAACAGCATAGCAATTTCTGTATCAGAGAGCATGATACTGAGTTGATTTCTTGTGAAGAAATTTATGGGTTTCTTATTTACGATAGGATTGACTGGCTTCACACTAATTGCATTACAAAACAATTTGTTTCCAACTGGATCAATACACGGTCATAGTGGCATTGTGGTCGGATCTGTGTTGAGCTTTTTTTCGATGCTTAAGCTCAATGATTGTTTTCAATTTTCTTATGGACACACATTCTGATAGATGAGGCGAGCCTTAAATAAATCTGACATCTTGCCGATATCGCAAAGGATCGTTAGAGAACAATCCCATTGCTGTCACGCCTGACATGAGATTTCTTAAATTGTTATGACCATAACTGCAGATTTCATCGAGCTACATTCATATTTTGTCGGCTGCTGAATTGGTACTTTCTGTACCCTTCGCAATAAAAGAATGAAATTCCCTATGATATAACAAACGAATTCACCCAAGGTTAAACGCAGGCAAAAGACGGAACGCTTTCATGCCAAAATATGTGCGTATAGAGTACATGTGTATATTGTTTTGCTATATTTTATTTAAGTTACATTTCAAACGTAACAGTTTACTACAGAAGGACAATCCGGTGATGTTTATTAGAAGTGTAATATCATTATTATAGGATTATGCTAGCATGCACTTGATCGTTCTTTTTGTCACAACTGACAATTGAAAGTGACGAGTTAAAACATGAATCCAATATAATCCCGGCCGAATAGACATCTTTAAAATATCACGAAATTGTTATCATACATCTTTCGAACGTGATGTATAAGAGACATCACCCATGATGTCTGAGAGACACCAACCAATTTTCCCTGTTTAGTATATACGAATTGTCAATTATAATTCTGTAAAAGCCATCAAAAGCACATTAGCAGGCGATAATGGCACAACACATCATGTGAAAAACGTCTGGATATTTTGTATTCTGAGCTGCTTTTCTTCATTGAAATCGGTGTACATGTACACGCTCGTTAGGGGCATATCGCTAGATCTGAGCCTGTTCCTTCTTATTGGTGTTCACCGAGATAAAGGAAGTGAACTCATGAACTGTCATTTCCCAATAATGGCGGTGGTATCGATTGCTTAGAGAGAATACAAAGGAATTCAGAAAGAAATTTCCATTTGGAGGTGTTCGTGGAATTTTATCTCTCGGCTTTTAGTTGTGAGGGATGTTTTAGGTGAAATCATCATATTTTGTAGAAGGAAAAATTTTGGTTCACCATTATTTCTGATTCGCACAATACGTTAATTTCCGGTGACTCAAGTTACTGTCCCGGATTGCTGCTTAGTTAATTGCTTCCATCAGGTTTTCATCGCCAGAAAAGTGAGACGCTGGAACAGTGTCTCTGGGTACATTTTGATTCATATGCGACCAATATGTTGATGGTGCATGTCTTGATTTATGTCTCAAAGAAATACTGCGCCATACCAAAAGACCATTCCTCCAAGGCAACCCTTGGAACGTATTGAAAAGATTAGCAGGGTTGAATCTTTCCCGACATGTTTCTTTCCTACCCTTTAGGCTAAGCATTGGCACTTGTAAACGTGGAGTACTTTGTCCTGCTTTAAAGAGAAATTCTTGACAATATATGTAAGATTATTGCCATTCCCTAGATTGCTATCTGTGAAGATCCCATGGTAAAACGCGACAACAATTTATGGTTTCCATTTCAAATTGCATTGCTGTCTGGCCAGTTACTGTCACTACCAATGCTAAATCACCTTATTATTGACCATGGATGTCTCAAGCAGTCCATGTATTGATTCGCAGTCGAGATGTTATTGATGACGCTCGGAATGAAATCATCGAAACGAAACGAATACGTCAAAACGAGAAAAAAAACCCAGGCAGGGTGGAGCTCTAAAATGAATTCGACTCGTCGAAAAAGCAAGTAAAGGAAATTGGGAAATATCGATGGTAGGCCTTTCAGAACAGCACTTTGGGTGCAGCATGGGGCTAATGTCAAATACAAACGATCGGATATCGAAGATTTTTGCTCATTCGGAAATCCGTTTTAATTCGAAGTATTTCATTTCATTCCGATATTTTATTTTGTTTTGTTCCAATCTGGGTTTCATCAGTGACCCAGCCAAAATGACCAGGATATCACAGATTTCTATTCAATACATTTCTCTGTTATTACTACACTCAGTAGAGAGTCTGGTCGAATCTGGCTTATTGTATGATAGGAGGACAAGATGTCTCAGGATTTCTATTACCCCCTGGGGAGTTGAATACATAGCAGGCACGCAGCCCATTGTGATTGGTCTTAGTATAATGAGAATTTATCTCGATGGCTGAGAGGCGATGAGATGCTATATGATTGCCCTATCAGTCAGATCTGACATGGTTGGGATTTGGGAATATTGACAACGTTGCTTTAGAAACAGCAATGCTAAAGACACAATGATACGTGCTTCCAGAAATTTACATATATTTTATATGAACTTAATTTAGGCTACAAAGAATAATGTAAGTGATCCTCTAGATGGAAAAGACTGCAGAGACTCAGATGGCCCGGCTCGGGCACGTACTCCGAATGAAGCAAGAGAGCATCCAGAGGATTGAAGTGAAGTCTCATGAATGCCAAATTGTTCAGCAAGTTTTTAAAACTTCTTGATTATTGTCCTTACTACAGAAAAAAAGGACACCAACGATCTATCCAAAGATGTTTATCTCAGCAGACATTAGTATATACCAGTATATAACGAGTCTGTAGACGCTGGTATAGATTTGCAAGGCTTTTCCTCTACCATCGTCTAGACTAAAGGAGTCCCCATTAGTTATGTATCATTGACATTGTTATCACAGTGTCTATCTTTGCCAATGAAATATTGTCCTCTGAATGCTCAAATTCTGCAGTAATTCGCTTGAAAGTGGGCATTAAATCATGAGGTGAGCTTTCTAGCTGTCAGTCTGTCAGAGAAAGTAAGATATTGCTGGTGATTCTCGCAGATGAAAGGATCTGTACTCAGCGTTTCTACATGTAAAAGGGATTCATGGCTAGTTACTTAAGCACACCAAATTTCCTGGATTTGTCTGTTTCTCTTTGTAATAATCGCTTAACAATGGCGCTACAGCATGAGTATCGTCATTATTCAATGGTTACATCAAATTCAATGTCGATGCCACCATCAACATCTTGCCTGAACCTGAATATCAACTTCAACATCGACGGCGTCATCACCAATATTAGCTGTGGCATTTACACCAATTATCAAGTCATTAAAGATCACGATCAATGTCCTTCTGAAAATCAACATCGACACCATTCTTAAAATCAACATAAAAAATTCTTAATGAATATGTTTTATAGTGTCGTTGTGTCATATTTATATTCATTGGGAAGACGAATTTTGGATCGTTTCGCGCAACTATTGTTTGAAAACGTTTCTGTACTTACTAATGTTGTGAATAAGTAATGGTAGTAATGCTTCATCATGCCCTGCGAATCAGCCTAAAATTGAAAATGAAATGATTATAAAGAAAAGAAAAGTTCCTTGGTTTCGATGGTGGGGCTGTTATTTTGAAAGAAACCTCATGTTGAGGCGTATCATACGTGATCTATAGCTCTGGCAAGAAATGTAGAATGATGCATGGATTTGTGTGAAGTCCCCTATAAGCTGCAATCCTCCCAGGAGCAATTGGTCAATTCTGACAAGCAATGTCATCAGATTGCTAGTATATAGTTTTACTGAGCTATCGCGGTACATAAATGGCTATGATAGTTTAATTTCAAATATATCATTCGAAAGAACCCTCCTTACCTCTCTAAGTATTTGTTTAACTAACTTAGTACTGCAGTCCACGATAATCCTCGTCTCTAGTCTATCTCTAATCTCCTTTAGCACCGGTCTAAAGTCACCGCTATCAGGGTCTAGCTTACGAACCGTTATTGCTAAACGCTTATTTGAACGATTATTTAGTAAGCCCTGTAGCCGTATTAAACCTGAAATCAAGGGAGCGTAGAACAGTCAAACTCTTACATCGTTGAACCTTTTTTTCATTATAGATAATGCTTTTCAGCCAGTTTCCCTCTAAACATCTGTGTTAATTAAGATGATGTAAATTTCTCCAATGCTTACAGAAATATTATATAAAGTAAGATGTACTTTTACTCACCATCATTATTTTCATATAAAATAGTAAAACTCGGCCAATCAAATGCCTTAACTAAATCCTTATAGGCACGACTTAATGCTGAATAATGTGGAAATAAATTAATAGAATAATAATCCTTATAACTGTGGAATCCCCACTTGGCTTCTATGTGTGGAATCTCCATAGAGTCACAGATTGATTGCACATGCGCAGCTGACAAACTAGACTGTGGTCCAAAGATGGTGGCTACCCCGTTTCTTAACATATTACAAACTGAAAAACAAGGAGGAAACGCTATTACTGGAGAGTTAGAGCAAAGCAAAATGACATGATACATAAAACAAAGTATTTCCCACCTGAATACCAGATGGTAAGGAACCAAGTTTCTGTTCCGGCGCCTGTGGCTGCTGCAGTATGCAAGCTTACTACTACATGTCTGGCATTCTTTAACAATAGTCATTTCCCTTGCTTGATGTTTTTTACGCCATCATAAGACGATAAGTGTCAGAAAGTCAATAGTGACTTGTCACTTCCACAGAAACAACAACGTGAGGTGCTTGTTTAACAACCGATACAGTGACAGTGTATGCCTCGCCATTAGCACGAGTATCAACTAAATCCTGCAGGTTTCCGCTTGGGACTGATTAACGTGATCTCCATGTATACAGTAAAGCAATCATCAGCAATTCTTTTCCTTGCAAACCCACCTGCTACGTCTGATACTGAGCAGGTGGTTTTTAAGTCTACAATGATCAACATGTGCATCATAAAGAATGAATTAACAAGGGTATCGGGGCTTGGCATACGTTGCAGTGGGTCTCAAGGCATAAGCAGTATAAGTGCCGAGTGAAGGGCCGTGAATCTCAGGACGGGTGCCTTCTGAAACCTAATCTGAACTGCAGAAGTGATGGACTCCCTCCCGAGGTTGATTGCTGTTTTAGAACAAACCAACGTCAAAATACCAACCAGAGCGGAAGAACGTTCCTTTCCTGTAATATCTACTGCAACCAAAAATCAATTTAACACACCGGTAACTTCTATCTGGATCCTACAATCCAATTGACAGTTTGACAGCACCGATGATGTAAATACAGGATGCCGCTTCAATTTGAACTCAATCGAAATTTTCATGGTGGTCCATACACGTTGTGGGGGTGAATTGAAGTTTCTCCTTTCGCAACTCCGACAGACGCTACTAAACGATAGCTCGTTTGTTGAACTGAGAACGCACAGAAGGAAATGTCCGGTCTTCAAGTTCATGTTGCAGATGATTTTAAAATACTTATTTTATTGAAAAAAAACTAACGTTATTTTGTGACACTCTGAAGAATGTCAACGACCATGTTGACCCTATAGCAAAACCAGACTTGTTTTTCCCTGCTTATATGTTTTTTAACGACCTCTTCGACATGAAGTCGTAGACGTTACCTATTTGAGCTTCGAGCATTTGGTGCAGTGTATACACACATCATTCTTGATGCCAGTCAATGGTTATCATTTGGGACATTTTGTGAGGACTTGCAGCTTCAAAGACATATATAGCTCTGGTATTGACACAAAGTCTCCCAATTCCTTTTAAACTCTCGTCATTGTGATCCCCTATGACGCCCTTATATCGTACCTTTTCTTGCAGCATGGAAGCTGTCCTGTGTTGGTACCTGAGCAAGTTCGGCCACCAGCATAGTCTTGGGCAAGATATCACGCCGAACATTTATACTGTCTGTTGCATATTTAAACGCCAGCTCCTGGCCAAGATTATCATAGTCAAATAAACCACCTGAAAGATTCAAATGAGAGGAGGAGAATAGACTTTAAGGAATACAGTGAGTGTTGATAACCTTGTGATATACACAACGCCTAAATTTGTCATGGTTACTTGGCATTTCCATTTTCTAAATCAATGACAACAAACTTTAACCAACCTTGCTTAAAGAAAATAACTTCAATCACAATTTTAACTTAACTGATATACGTGTATAGGAATAGTGGGCTTGGCGACCAGGAAGATGGAAAATGTTAGGATTTGTTGTTTTAGTTTGTGATGACTGAACACCCTTACCTATTCGTATCCTGGCTGGTTGTCCCTTCCCAGTATTTGTATTCCATATGTACAACAGTAACCCGATCCATACGTTCCTTAACAGAATCTCATAAACGGAAGACATTGTTTTTGTCTTGAGTGAGTGGAGCTCCTTCAGGATTTCTTCGTCATGTTAGCTTAATACCTACAACGATTAAAAGAGAGAATGAAAGGTTAGAAATCGCATGTTCAACATGTTACAGTCTCATCCAAGCCCCCGGCTTTACCAGTGAACTTGCCCTCATCTAAAGCGACAATCTCTTCTCTCTCTGTCACAGAGATGACAAGGCAGCTTTCATTTACCGATCACCACAATCGACCCCTTCACTTGAGCCAAGCCACACTTTATCGAATGTTAATCAACTCAGCCGGTCCAAGACTAATGCAGACGATTGAAAAACCAATATGTTTTCGGCACCTATTTGACTCAATGTTTTCCGAAATATTCCAAACTACTTCACTTCCACCAATGTTTCTATGGGTTACCATGGCAACTATATATGACCTGCACCTGGAGTGGATGGATTTTGATGAGGAAAGGCGAGAGGGCAATATTGCTTTGGATTTGGTGCGACTGAAGTCATTACAGAAGAGCCACAGTTGCATGGCAGGGCGAGTTGCTTATGGTTTCTTCTTAGTAAGTCAAGCTTCGCTTGATGAAGTCGAAGAGGCCAATCGGTAATCATAATGTACATGTCGAAATGGGTAGCAAAGCGCCTCGTTAGGTTGGGTCTGTCTAAATGTTGGTGAAGGTGCCACCCCTACCGCTCTGCAACCTTAGCAGTACGGCGCTGTATCTTGAAGATGACGCTCCCATAATTAATTAGAGGAATAAGCATACCAAAGACCTTGGGCAATGCCCCGAACAAAGCTACAGATCAATGATCAATGCCCAGCGAAGTGTATCATGTTGTGTGAAGAGGGATGGACATCCCCTTCAAGCGATATTCGTACATGTTGACTAACTAGTAAGTCAAGTTACCATTCACCTTTGGCGATGCTTCGTCCACGGCCAAACATCTGACGACATGGCCTTTTAATCATAACGTGATTGTGAAACGATGTAAACGAAACGTCTCCTCCCCAAGCCATTTAATGAACCTACATGTATATATGAGTGCAAAAGAACTGATAACCACGATAACAACGACTTTTCAACTATACCCAGTGATAATTTTGCGCATACCTATATTATATAGTGATGTAGTTCTGTGCTTTTAGTACCACAACTTCAAACTATCGTGTGCCCATTCTAATTTAGCGCCGAATCATTGAAGAACTGGCACTGATTCGGCAGGAGAGTGATCCAAGACACTAGCATCATTCCATCAAATCCGACGGGGTGGATGATTGAAATCACCACCATGACCGGAGTAATCTATCATACTCTTCCAAGATTGGTTCCCTGTTCGCACCATTATTGTTAGGCGCCCATTATCGCCATTGCGATGTTATCATCAGCCTTAGACCTATGTATGATCCATCATAAACATCTTTTATGCGACAAAATTGAAATTATACCTCAGTCTCTTCAGAGACGACGTTCTGTAAACCTTTCCTATTCTATACAAAGCAGTGGCTTAGAATGCTCTGGCAATGCGTAGCAATCATGACTATCGTGATGGAATATGTGTGTTAACGAGTAGGAAGTCAGTGGCCACCGGTGGATTTGATAAACAGCCGATTATGTTACAAACCTCATCATTAATATGCCGTTCATAAAAAATCATAATGAAATTAGTCGTAAAAATACGGTGGCTGGGAAAGGACATCACATGATTTTTTAAATTTTTTTTCAGGAAATATCTCGATTGATGGACTTATTATCTCGATCGCTCGAGATAAATAACTCGATCACCCGAGATAATATCCACCCCATTTTCCATCTTTGTAGCGACTGGTATTGCATGTACAGGAGAGACGCTATTGGCGATTTCGTGTAACTTAATCTTGCCTAATCTCGAGCGCTCGAGATAATAAGTCCATCGATCGAAATATTTCCTGAAGAAAAACTTTTCATGTCGAAAAAAAATCATGTGATGTCCTTTCCCCGTCACCGTATAAAAACAGATATTTACATGTATTTTTCTTGGTGTGATTATTAACGTAAATTTACTGTACATTTAATTACATTTACTTGTTTTTGTTGATTCGTTAGATCAATTTTGGTCATGTTCACGCGGCAGATTCTGGGAAAAAGACAGTAATTTACGCACGGGAAAACTCCGGCGGAGGTAACTGTTTCATATGCTGTACACGTGCACGGTGGCATTACGTTGAATCATTTGACAACATGACAGTGAATTTTCAACAAATTGATACCTTAAACCAAGAAGAAGATGGCGAATGCGAGACGCAACGTCAAATGGGCGACATGATGAGTCTTTGGTACGGGTCATGCACACTGATTGCTGTTAATGTCGATAGGATAGAATGCAAGGATATCTTGTAGCTGCAGGCAGCAGTGAGAAGCATATACTATTAACAGTATTATCATTATCAGAATAATCCATATTTGATACCATCCTACCGAGAGGTTTTCAGGTGGGTTGGCGGATGCCCCCTCCAAAGGTCACCAAAGCGTATTTTTCATGCAAATTTTGGCCGATGTGTAAACTGACAGAGGATATGGATAAAGTAATAAAGTATACTTGTTTGGTGCTATTTGGTCTGTGGTAAAAGTGTACGACCAACTTATAATAAGAGAACATGCGGATACTCCAAAGAAATTTAATTTAATCAACTATCAGCACATGGCTGAACACCAAACCTAAATCTTCTAACGAAAACGAAATGTCCATATCATGCTTCGCTTCGTGAGCAATTCCAACTTAAATGACTTGTAACGAGATTAAGAACGATTTTCTCCTTCACTGATCTACATCATTGCCATGGAGCCATCTATCACTATATGATGCTAATATGGTCAGGATATTGATACTGTCATCGGGCAATGCGAGTAGTTGCTGTCAATTATTGCCGCAGTCTGTGACAGACTAATGGATGACACCAATAACTTAAGATTAACTTGACAGGGGTTGTCTTTAATGGACCTAATGGTCACGTTAGTGAATGTTACTGATAACTGCGTTAGGGTAAATTAGGTAACACTGAAATGACTGGGAGGAGGTCGGTATCCGCATGAAATGGTACTAAGCCCGTCAGAATACCGTAGCGTTTTTTAACAGAAATCCCTTCAGTGTAAACTCATTGATGTTTACATGTACAGTATATGTATGTATCACGATTGCTCATAGTATC
Organism: Lineus longissimus; assembly: GCF_910592395.1. Lineage (NCBI taxonomy): Eukaryota > Metazoa > Nemertea > Pilidiophora > Heteronemertea > Lineidae > Lineus > Lineus longissimus. The sequence goes on along the minus strand of NC_088312.1, from coordinate 8,827,971 downwards.
CTTTGAGATTCTGCTTTTCTCGACTTCGGCCAGGCTCCGGGCATCAGTTTGCTATTTAGCGTCGGTAAAACCAGATGATTGGAAAGTGATGGCTGGATGACTCACTCAAGATACCGTTGAAAGGAGCTAAATTTCTTAAAGATGCAGCGAACAACTAAATCAGTGTATCCTAACTTACTGTAAAGCAAGCTTATACAAATGGAAATGGCTGAAAGAGTTTGCCCTCAGCTGGGTGCACCAGCAGCCTACTATCTTTATAAAACGTCCTCCCTCGACATGTAGTCTACTGGTTCGCCATTTTATCATAAACTCCAGTTGGTGACCCTGCACAAGCAGTCAGCACATGGTCCGAGATGACTTGAAGTTTGAAGACGTTTCTGGACAGATCCAGTTGTGACCTGGACCATTTGACATCCGTTGTTCACGACACCGTCTGTGAGCAATATGTTACGGCTTATTGTCCATACTATCTCATTTTATATGCCAACCATTTATCAAATTAATGGCTTTAAATATATGGATTTAAACTTATGATAATGGGTGCAGTAGTAATATCATAATCATAAAAGCAATCATAATTGATTATGTGTTGATAGTGGTCATGGTTCACGCTATGGTTGTTCCCCGGCTTTTATGATAATTTCGGGGAAACTGCTCGTGTGGATCAGCAAGGGAATTAATGATCTCCTAGACGCTAATGCCATTTAATTGAAACACGCTTTTACGTTTGATTTGCCCAAAGTCTATCGAGGCAATTCCTGTTGATTTTCAAAAGAAGCCGGGAAGATGAGAATAAGTTGGCTGATTTCAAACATGCCAGTGTAAGCTTATATGGACCTAATCCTTATTATTTGTTATAGCCGCGTCTTCTACAAAAGGTTCGTATATCATGATTCTATCGTACATCTGGCTCCCAACAACGAATCACGATCTCTTCACTCTGTTCCAGCTGGTGCAGTTGACCAGAACAAAACACAAAGGTGTATCAATCAACGGGGAAAGAATCAATGACCAGCTATTGAAAGGGTGATGTTGTTCAAATGGCCTGCTTTATGTGACTTTAAACATCATATTACTCACTGTTTAATCAATCAGAGTCTTCAGAATCAAATCCGAGTTTAATTTGCGTTAAAGTATGAAGAAAATCTTCAACGGAATGATAACAAAGTTTATGATGTACATACATTGGATGTTAAGAATGGCGCTTGAATTGTGAATGACTTCTTTTACCCAGTTGCCTGAGCTTGGTGCTTAGTTCAACATGAGTGGGATGATATACACCATGAGACGGAAAGCATAGAGCATGTAGAGTCGGAGTCTCACTGAATTGCACTTGAGATGAGCATTACAGAACGATATGTATTTTCATATGATACATTCAGTCTGCTTTATAATCAAAATTAAAACAAGAAGCTGCAAGACGCGGGCAATCAATTAATGCAACCAAATTATCTTGTTTTCGAAAAAGGCTGTTCTAATTCTCTAAATTAGCTGAGTGCGTTAAGATTTATCCAAATCTCTTGCACGCAATGGGCCGTTCACACGGTGAGAGTATTAACAAGGTGACATCTTGCCACTGCTTCCAAATAACGATTCGAATCAAATTAAATGTGTTACAGAAGTACACAACTGTGTACTAGAGACAACGTCAATATTTTGATATGCATTTTTATATGCACATGTGGATGATCTACGAAGAAGTTGTACATGTATTTTTCGTCACTTTGCAGTAACATTCACTTGTGCACAACTAACCAGAATCATTCAATAAGAATTCTGTTAGAGTGACTCTTGCTGGTTCAACTAAAGAACCGTTTTGAAAATTATGGGTCAAGGTCGTTGAGTAACGTCATATTGATAGTAACGGTTTATTCTTCGGCTCAAATAAAAATTTTGAAAAAAATAAAGTTACGGAGATGTTGTTTGAAACTCAGTTGGTAACTGCTACTGGCAGGCCATTATTGCTCCTTGTGGGTGATGCCATAGGGCCAGGGAAGTACCACAATAACGCATGGTAGCTGAAATTGAAGGCAATACTCAGCAGGCAACAGATATTGGCCAGAGGTTTTTGTGTAGTAGTAGTATCATGATGAAATGAAAATGAAGTTGTAAGTGAAATCTTATACACATGTCATATACGTACTATCAAGCATAAATTAATCTATCCTTGATACTAGAATATTTATTCCTACATGCCGCGAACAATTACACCGCTTATGATAGTACTTCGGGAAGTATCATGAATATATATTAATGCAATTATCAAACCACTGTCAGAATGGTGGGATGTCGTGGTCTCAGTTGGTCACAAATCGAGCAAATTGGTAAATCACAATGTTTATTAGTAATGGCCACGCGAGTAGCAACATTCGTTGATAATGGCCGTCATTTGCCTCCACTCCAATCGCCAGCGGATAATAGATCCTTCCAATTATCGACATAGTTTGGCACGCCATCGGAGGCAAGTGTTTCGGACATTGAGAGGGACACAGCATCAACATAAGGTATGTATGGTGGCATCTTCAAACACCGAATAAGTCGAACGGTTTTTGGTGATACAAAACTCTGATAAAACCGAAATCATGCAAAGAACTGAAAAGTATACAGAAAGCGAGAAAAATAGTGCTCAACTCAATCTTGTCATTACTATCGCCATATTCGAATCATTAAGTATTCTAACTGGGACAAAAATCAATCGTGATTATCCAAACAGCTCCAGTGCAAATGGCAATGTTGCTGGCAAATTGTCACTGGCAATGAGATGTTATTATGAAACTCTTTGAAGTGCACCAAACGCGGCAGTGTGGAGCCAATGTAAACAACACGGATTTCAAGCATATCAACTGAGGATTAAATTATTTGTGGGCGCCTCAAGCACTGGCAGGACTGGATTTGTCGGGGAACAAGATCAGCAGACGTTTGTTCCAAAGAGGAGGGACGGTTAAGGGAACCTGCCTTGATGAGGACAATTAACAAAAGCTTTAGAACTTACCATCCTCTGAACGTTGCAGAAATGCCCAGCTAGTAAACAAGCAATATCCAATCAGTTTGCTACATGGCGGTGAAGAGAAACAGGTAAATCACGAAGGTATTCAACAGAAGGGAGATCGAACAAGTGCACTGACAGGAAATCACCTGAACTCGTACATTCCTTCAACCGACCTTAACAATCAGACGAACTAACCGCGTATCTAGGGAGAGTTGTCTCTTAATAATAAGCTATGCAGCGGGGTGTAAAAAACCGGTGACGAGGTTGATGACAGATGCAGACACTTCAATTTGAATGAATTTGCTGGTCACTGCTGCACTGCGCTGTACTGAGGTTAATCACAGTCTCTGCAAACCAGAATTCTTCAATGAAAAAAAGGAATGTTGCTTTCTAGTGTACACTCTTAGAAATAAAGGTTTGGAGCTTTTGAAAAAAGCGCCAACACAACTATGCACCCCTGAGAAGTTTGTCAGCGAAATGAAAAACTCGTGAAGGTTTTTCAGAATCTCAAAGACCATTAGATGAGCGATTGAAATGCCGTCGATTCTCACTACTCGAATTGCTCGAAGGAAACTGCAAGACATTTCCAGAGCCGTCCAACGTCTATCCCAAATGGTCGTGTCCAACCAGACTCTAACAAAGGTCTCACAAGACATGTACTACTTCAACCAAGACATAAAGCTCACATATTATAAATGCTTTTTTCTAATTGCTTCGCAATAGTCAACGTCTATGTTTGTACGCAATGTGTATTAATAATTCTCCCCCTGATACATCAAAAGCGATGTTAAGTAAACACGCTTTTTGATACTGAAAGCATCTCAAGTAATGTCGATAATTGTCTTGAAGAGACAGCACTATTTACTGTAAACTTTAACCCTCCACTACTCATGAGTGTTTTATTTTCGAGGATTTCACCAATAACCTCGAAAATATCCATCGCGAAAAAACTGTCCTTGATTGGAAAAACATACAGAAATCACGTTACCGCCAAATTGAAAATTGTGGACATTTCTTTTGAGGTTTTCGCAAATCGCAAAAATAAGGAGGTGCACAAATTTGGTGGTTTACAGTAGAGTTTATTTTGCTTCCTCTCGCTCCCAACTCGAGAAGTGTTTGGCTTCCCTTTGTACACAGCTATCTCAAGCTGACAGCAGTTTCAATGTCATAAAAGATAAACACTCAATACAGTCTCTATAGTTGCAGAGTGTCACTCGGTGGTGACGCAGATCTTGTTCACAGGGAAATACGATCCCAACGAACATTTGATATTTCTAAGCGTGTACGAAGAGCCTCACAATAAGAAGAATAATGTTGAGAAAGTGTGCATTTGCTATGACTTAATTTATCAACGACCACTGCAGCCTGCTGGCGATAGCTAGGAAAAAATAAGGAAAAGGCGTTATAAGATTTCTTCTTAGCATCAAATCGATTGACAACAGCATTTTTAAATTGAATAATCGAGTATTAAGACTCTTAGCTCGTCACCACAATATTGTGGCAACAAGAACTTAAGTCCTCTTGACGTTCGCTTGTCAATCCCCTTGGATTTAATTGTCTGCGTAATTGACGTTAGTTTCTGCATCGGGAAAGGTAAGATTTAGTTGAAATGGAAAAGCAGTTGAAGAAACCAAAAGACTTACGAACAGCTCGGCCAACATCCCACTGGATGAATTCCATTTATCTTGAAGAAAACATGCATATACTCGTGTTTATTAACCAACAAATCAAACAACAACATTATGATATTTACAGGAAAATAGGGCCGAAACAGAGCATTATTGGACCTGAAAATCAGCTGACCATATGTGCTGGCATGGCTGAGAATGTGGCCGAACTTCTGAACATTATCCACTTCAGTGAATGAAACTAAAGATATTTCAACATTAGTCTCAAGCAACATTAACATTCTACACTGAGCAGCACGAAGAAACGTGTGTCCGAACGGAGATAGCTCTACCTGCATGTAATGCCTTCAGACCCAGTGTCTCACTCACCCAGGGGTCAGTGTGATCTCCTGCTCCATACAGGTTAACATCTTCCTGCGCAGTCCTAATGACTATTGAATTATTCAAAACCTATTCCTATTGAACAGGTGCCCGCGATGAGATTCATCGAGTCGACCACAAAATAAAACAGAAGCTATTACGATGAGTAACGGCTCCCACTCGCAATACACGAAAATTAAGCTCGCACGTGAATTTGGAGAGCATGACCAGCAGCAAAATTACAGAATTTCAAGCAGTGGCAAACTACATTTGTAACGGCTTTGATGACCCTCATGGGAGGAATCCATCAGAACTTAAAGTGCAACCTCCCCACGAGGCAGGACATGCATGTGCATGCATCAGCAACAGACAGACCCGAACCCATATATTCCTGAGCCGTTACTAAGTACTCCGGAAGCATATCTGAGCAAGTCATCTCTCCTACCTCCGGAATATAATCATTACCTCATTAGGCGTGCGTGGTTCCTTCAGCTCTTTCGGCAATGGTAATGTTCCTCGATGCATTAGGAATAAATGAATACAACCTGGGTCAGAAGTAAATGAGTAAACGAGAGAAGAGAACAGCTTCTGCGAGGGGTATTTGGTAATTATGTACAACTGCGGTGTTTTCTTCCGCATTGAATAAAACGAACAATATTCAAATAATATTCCAGGAATCTGACTTTGAACGAATACAGCGGATGATACAAATTACAGGATGGTGATGTGACAACATATAAGATGGTATACAAGTTATACATGTACAAGATGAAGATGTTATTGATACTAGATAGACCAGATGGTACTCCTGGTAACGCAATTGATTCACCATTGATGATATCTAGATCGTCGATGGACCATGGATGGTACATGGATCATGCTTACTTAGTAGAGATATCTTAGAAGTAAACGGCCAATTAAAGCAAGAAAGCGAGAACGTACCCCATCGCGACGACCATCAACTTCAAAAGAACTGTACCAACTGCAAGCCAATTATAGTTCACGTCAACATCTCTAATCAGAATAACAAAGCATTTCCAAGCGTTGCTTCGGTGACTGAATACGGAGGTGGGGGGGGGGGGGGGGGGGAATAAATGTAAGATGATATTAATTGAGAATGTTGAAGAGCACGCCCAATAAACAACAGTTTTTGGCCGTACAAGAATATAGTAGGGTACGAACATCGAAGACACAAGCTACATTCTGAAATTCGGCGATGAGGTGATTGAATATTTCGTTAGTGCGAATGGTTTGTGGACAAACTCAGACCATGACTCAAAGCAATGAGATGAGACTTGCCTTCACAAACAAAGCCACCGCTTTACGCAAATTATATTTTACCTCAACGCTATCATAATTTCCTGCATGGCTTCAACTGATCCAAAAAGCATTGACCAATCATATCTTTATCTCGATCGATATGACTCTCACGATGTAGCATAATGTCTATTGCACTGGAATTCGATTAGCTGCGGCAGTGTCCATCCCAGCAACAAGCTTTGAAAGGAAAAGTAACGGATTCAGGGGTCGTTCTCGTGACTTCGCAATTCAGATTTAATTGTTCACCCGAAAACAATATCTGACTGCATGGTAGGACATGTATTTCTGTTAAAAAGTTGTCAATCAATACGTCGTTCGTAGCTCTTTGCAAGGGTTGCAAAACCTGCCTATTGGTGAAATATAAACATGACACCTTATAGTAAGTATTATAGTTAATATGATAGTAAATTGCTCTTGAAGGCATACTTTGTAAAAGAGAAATAATACACGTGTATTGTGTTGTTCACATTTTGTCAATTCCGTCGCATTTTTATGACATTTACGGCTACTTTAAAGGGTGATTAGATAGGAGCGAGGTGGACAAGATGAGTTATTTGTATACGTAAATGTGCTGATGGGTACCTCAGCTATATCACAGTGCACTCGAACGATGGTCGCCATCGCGGCAACTTGTCAGTTAAAGCTACGTAATTACCTTCAGGCGAACATTTACCATGGTCTGGTTGCAGCTCATGATCAGTTCTCGACTGGAGCGATGTCATAGACCGACACGCAAGGGAAATAAGAATAATCACAGACATGATCAGAGCATGGTGAAGCAGTCACTGCTATAATGAAATCCGTGTAACTCTCTGTTGAATTCACCCGGTGATCAGTGTCCCCAACAATACATTGAGAAAGTAAGCTGTATACATTCTCCAACTGTGAGAATCGAAGGGGAGAAACGATGAGAGAATACATACTAAAAAAATGCAGCCCGTCCATACAGGTTAAATGTGTCGGTACTACCAAAGAAAACTTGTCAACTCTGCCCCCCCCCCCCCACCCCATCCAAGATTCAACCAAGGCAAGAGCTATACATCTATCTGCAACCTGTCGAGTTTGTTGGTTTCGAGAAAAAAGACTGCGTTTGGGATCTGCAAAATCTTCATTGGGAGTCAAGACCATTACAAGTATGAGAAAAATAATTGCAACAATATGGTTTCTATAACATCACCACTGATAGTTCAGAAATAAAAGACCACAAAAGACCATAACTTATATGATAACAAAACAACAAGCCCGGGATTTACAGCCCAACCAACTTACCAGAAGTTGCTTGTTAAATGCCAAACAGCAATCCACTGACTGAATGCCACGATGCATCTGCTGCTCCGTATACTGACATACTACTTTACCACCCTGATGCACGCACACATAAAATCCGGAAAGTAAAGACAATTTGAAGCCACTCTCCCCCATCCAACATGCAAAGTTAATGCTACTATACTCCATTAGTGATGTTCGTGTGCCGCAGTACACAGAGTCGGGACGAGTCAATGGACAAATCGTGTAGCAAACCAGCTATCATGATGGCAGCGCATATAGCTTAAAATCCATTTAGTTGGTCACTAAGTGCAAAAGATGCCATTAAATTGAAAAAAATGCTAAAGAGTATCGTTGTACGGTGTTTGTAATTTGCTTTAATTATTTCTAATTAGAAATTGGCTTTCCAAATGGCAAATGTATCCGTCTGGTACATAGATGTCACTCTATCATCATTAAAACGTGATTCATATAATCTATCAATGCATGCATTCGTTACGGGCTGGTGGCGATTTTAATCAGCAAAGTGGGAATCAAAATCAATTTGAAAGTGAAGCGTCTAGTCTGCGTGGATGCATACAAATATGTACTATAATTGCTTCTTGGCAGAAATCTGCTGTGAAATAATGCAATTTTTAATGCTTATTGAACAGAAAAAAGACTTTTTTGGATTGGGTTGCCCAAAATGGTTCCTTAACCAATCTTTGCCGTCGTCTTAAACTGAAAAGCCAGATCATACTTGTCCTTCTTTGGAAAAAAAGCCTCAGAAGAAGAAGACGACGAGGAAGAAGAAGAAAAAGAAAAAGAGGAACGCCACCTGCGATCTCAAGCTAAAGGAAGCTCGAAAAGAACTTACTCGAACAGGAACTAGAAATAGTAAAGATCATATCAAAAAAGATAAAAGATAAAAGACAACTTTCTTACCTAATCGTGAGCAAATCTCCTCAGCTGATGATGTCGCTAATCTAAAGCCGGACTTCCATCAGCAGGCCACACTGTACATCTGAAAGGATAGACACGTGCTTTGAGCGTATGTCCTGGTTATTGATTGGGCGGACGCAGATGGAGGTGATGGCAAGACACACTGAATACAAGACTGATCATTATATGTAACATCCGGACTCAAACTTTTTGATGTACATTGTATTTCACACTAATATAGCAGCGAGTGCTTGCGACTCTTTTTATTGAGGAGGACAAGGTCCTGATGACTCATCCATCTTTTATTCGCATGTGTACTTGATTTCATGACAAAGTGCAGGAAAAAGAGTATATACCAAAATGCTGCTGATGAGAAAAAAACAAATTCTTGGAATTTCGGTGCTGGAGGCGTTTTGAAGGGTTCCGTTTTGCACATAAATTACTGCATGTACGTCATTAGCAAGAAATGCTATATAGCCAGGCCAGAAACCGATCAAAGTAACTGGGGATGCATGACAGCCAAGTAGTCTACGTCTTTCGTGCATGTAGTCGCTGACAGCGATTTGAAGTGGCCCGTCTCGCCAAAGAAGGCTGTTGATTTATTATCGTTGAATTTTATGTGGTAGCTCAACATTTCCTGTAGATGGCAGTACATATATAAATCTTTTCGCCTTATCTTTCAAAAAAAATAACTGTGATGAACCTTAGCTGAGCAGGCCATCAACAGACACCCAATGGCCCTTGCAGGATGTAAGAGATAGTCCCATCCTTCAACTAACATTGATATCAAAAGCTCTATTTTGTTATCAGAAACATACGGTAATATCCTTGCATTTACTGTCAATCAACCTAATGCCTTATATGAACATAGTCTTTCTAGTTAACTTATCAGTCAGTCGCAAGGTGAATTATGAGATTTGTAGCAATTATAGGGAAGATCATCCATGTAAACTACCGCACAGTCCATCCAATGTCGAATCAACGGCCGCTGATTCATTGGCAGTAACTTTGGGCGATTGATCGTGTTCGAGATCTCTAGATAACAATATCAATCTATATAGGATTGACTGATATTTATCACCAGGTTTATCGCAAATTGTTTGAACAGTCAGTGGTTTTATGGACCAATGTTGGGTTGTGGCCATCATATCAAAAACATGCGTATGATCTAACTGTAGAGTGCAATCGAGCATGGCATGTTTCCATCGAATTCAAATGCAATGCCGTTCCCTAAAAGGACATTAAAGTGGGCGAGACAGATGAAAGTCCATTGAGATGTGGTCAAAGTATGCTATGTCCTATCATCATCGTATAGCTGCCACTTCCTTGCTACTAAAAGTAAGTGGGTCGACCAAAGTACTCAAGAGATGTGCACAAGTGTATACCAATCATCAATCGCCCATTCCCAACTTTATCTCTTTGGTCACCCCAGAGCATAAGCTCAGATCAGGCAGTACATGTACTTATCATATATGATATCTACGCAAAAAGGCAACATTATTGCCAGAACAGACCAACCAATTACCATCTAAAGCCGTCATCCAGTATCAATTTCGTTGTCATTTGTCATCTGAAAAAGTCATTTCCTAGGATAACTAGTCTTATCAGAAAGCTTGTCCGGCTGTCATTAAAGGTATTCTCTGCTTGTCAATCACACATGCATGGGCCATACAATGATAGATTTTGTGATATCGGCAAAGAAGCGATATTGGGAGGACTACTAATCATATTGCCGAAAAGAAAACGATGGAGATATTGATACTGCTCTAACAAATGGAAATAGACAATGGTGAAACTGCGGTTTTGGACAGTGACTTTTCCAGGACAGTCTCCGATTCAATGTCGCTGTAACTACGAGTTTGGGGCCCGAGTTTGGCCGATTATCAAGTATCTGCGGACTGTTCTTTGGCGAATGCTTACGCAGAGACTAAGGTCGACCTTTCATATTCATGTCTTCAAATACATATTACTACATAGCCTTTGACATTTTGTTAATGCCTCACTGACTAGAGGAGATACGGATCGAGTGCCCATCATCAGACCAATTGTCTGGTGCATTAACTGATTGATCCACGCGGCCGCATGTTGGACGGTCATGACCATTTGAAACACATTTGTCCTTCTAAGCTCGGCAATGAACCAATGAATAGCTTCAACAACCGGCGGTGTTGGATACAACGTGACATTGTCCAGGACAGCCTGCCATGTGCCTCACGAATGTCGACCTTTCAAAAAGACCAATAAGGTTGTATGTGGTGTACCCATGTCCATAGATGCTGACACCATGATCAGCTTGACATTTTGTGTATTTATGTCCCAAAGCAATTCAAAGACCTTTCGCTACAGCCATTGCTTGGCTGGGTGAGAGTAGAGGAGATTCAGAGCATTAAGTGCGCATCATCAGACCAATCGTCTGGTGCATTAACTAATTGATCCACGAGGCCGCTGGCCGGATGGTCATGAATTATTAATGCTGTTGTTGACCATTTGAACCCCATTTGCCCTTAAAGCCAATATCAGTTGACACTCACTATTGTTCAAAACACTCAGACTCCGACAGTCAGAAATACAGCAACTGTTACCAATCGATCGTAGTTGCAGCCAATGTAGTATTTTTATTTTGAAGTGTTGCTTGAACATAACATGGTCCACATCTACACAGCTCTGCAGAAATATAAAGACCAGTTGTGACAAGACAAGTCATCCTTCACATTTTTGATAAGCCAGAAAATACATTTAGTCAATAGAAGAAATCGCACTGTCTAACCATTGCATTCTTTTGAAGCTACAAAATCAAATTTGCTCTCATCCCAGATCTGACTACTCAATCTACTACAGAAGAATTCGATTACCGAAAGATTCCAAACTGGAGTCGCCTCTGACGTTAAATCACTACGAGATTTTCCAATGACATGATACCGTTCATTATGTAGTCTGAACGTGGAACACATCTTGGGAAGTGAGGGTGTAAAGCGGCTTGCATTATTTACTCAGTATTGTGAAGGGAAGTGTCTCTCCGTTACACCCTGCTTTGCAAAATGATGTTCGTATGCTGCAGCATTATATCAGGTGCAAGCAGCTGTTGACGTTCGGAAATATAGAATATTCTTTTCGAAAAATTATTATTTCAAAAGTGAAAGAAACACGCCAAAGAAAGAGATATTTGGTATGAAGTAACAAGAACGAAGAAGAGTACGACTGTATTGGATCATCTGTGCAGTGTAGGGGCGGGCAGGGCAACAATCAGAGTGACCAATGGTTTCGAATAAAGGAATCGATAAGGATCTGGTGGTATTGGGCGAGGTTTTGGTGAAATTACAGCAGCTCCCCAGAGCGATGTTTGGTGAGACAAACCAGCACACTGGACGCATAGTGCATTATACAGTGTGAACTGTAGTGTAGAATTCTCTTCCTTCATCAGAATGCAGATCTCATATCAGCCAAACCCCCTGAACCAAGGACCGCCATTTCCGCGAGGACGTCTTACATCATGGTTTTGTGTCACACTTGTTTACTCGAAAAGCATTCCCAAACGCCCAAACCGCCCTTCGTTAACGCCAATGGTAAGCGAATTCCAATCATGTCCTCTCCTAATAGCATGACTTGTAAGCAATGCTAACACCTCATCAGCGTCGGAGCGATACGGTACGAATCTCTGGCCAATTATCCCCGAGATGGCCAGTAACAGCGGCATACAGCCAGTGAATGGACGGACAGTGATGGTAACGTGTATATGAGAATGTTTCGGGAGAGAAACGTGGCAACGTAACCGGTGAAAGACGAACAGTTTACTTGGCATTGTCGCCGTTTGCCACATGGGAATGTTATCTTGTTCACGCGAAAAAAACTTAAGATGAAGCTTTGGCCACTGATCCCCCGAGATGGCCAGTATCGACGGCATACAGCCAGGTGAATAGTCAGTGATGATAATTTGGACGAGTGTATTCGGAGAGAAAGGCGCGAACCGGCAATGGTCGCTGCTGGCAAACATACGTTTTAATCCTTGCTAGCGTACAGTGGCTGGGTACGTTGGCTGGGAAAGGACATCAAATGATTATTTTAGTTTTTAACATAAAACCTTTTTTCCTTACCTCTTCATCGATCGAGATATCTCAGGCGATCGAGATGATCATTTCAATCGCCCGAGATAACAAGATAATCATCTTGATCGCCCGAGATAATATCTCCAGCGATCTGGATATATAATAAGTCAATCAATCGAGATATTTCATGTTAAAAAATCATGTGATGTCCTTTCCCAACCATCGGACATTCGGAACCCTTGATCAAAATGTTCCGATGAGCTGATTCCAAACACTCATGGTGTTACAGCAACCTGTAGAGTACGCAGGTGTAAGAAGAAAAAGATGTTCCAGGCTGCGTCGCTATCATGCTATGCCGGAAATTAATGCAACTTTCCCCCAAGACGTGTTTTCTTATGGTCGTAAGAGGAAACTATTTTTGTCCGAGTTGTCACAATTTTTGTCGCTTGTAAAAGAATTTATTGAAACAATCAGCTAATCTCTAATATTTATGCAGTTGCGTTTTTTTGCACGACATAATGTTTTCCACAATGCAATGTTGGAATTGAGATGATTCCGGCCAAAGACAAAAAACTGCGTTATATGCATACAAAGTGTTTAGTCACAAATTTTGTTAGTCGAAATTTCCGTGGAATGTTCTCATCAGACTCGACCACTCGTGGGTGACAGCACTGTTTGCATGGCGATTTAGAGATTCCACGCGAACCATTATCAGCACTTTGCAGAGTGGCTGAGATGAAAATGCTTCTCGCAGCCGTGCTTGGTCAACTTGTTCAGATGATATTCCAATTGGATATGAATGTGACAGCCTACAAAACATACACGACTAATGGGATTTGTGGCCAGAATATTTATGCCGCGTTTCGTGTGGACGATAGAGGAGCACTGTGATATGCACTGTATTCGTGTACATGCAGATGCATAGGGAGACTGGAAAGACTGTACTGTTATCTACAGTGAATGTTTGTCAAAATAACTGCTGAATTCGCATCAACCCAAGGCAGACTGCCATTAACATGCGAAGCCCATTGAAACTTTATAACGAAATTTAGATTGAAAATTCTTTTCACTACATTTAGATGACGGTCAAGAACGCCTTTTGTCATCTGAACTGATTGGCCCAAAGAACATACTACGGGTGTACTATGACACGGCACTGGTCATCAACGGTCTTAGAAAAAAGGGGTTTGACCTTTTGGGATTCGAGATACAAGTTGGATGGGAACTTGCGTTTCAGAGAGAAAGGTCGTAGCGGGATATGGTTTTATCCGTGCATCATTATTTTGTAACATCATGGCAAGCAATAGGTGCATCGTGTCTCTCGGAACCCTTCACCAAATAGTGCCGATGGACATAACTATATAAGCAGACTCCGAATCTCTCTTGGTGTGAGAGAAAAACCTTTAAACGCATTCAAAAGCTTAAAAAACTTTCTGAGTGTTAATGGGGAACCAAATGGACCGAACATAAGCCTTTGGAATTTCTTCGCATCTATCGCTATTGCTGTAAATAGCCCTCTGGCAGAAAACATAGTCGATACTGTCTAGTTTTTCACATTGCGTTTGGTGTTAGTCTTAGAATACAAGAAACGTGACAGCAATGATCAGTTTTGAATCCAGCCATCTTGATTTCCCCAGAGCTACATTCAAGAAAATTGTAACTTAGCCCGAAGATGGCCGAGAGGTTATCGAGGATGAGTGCTGGCATGATCAAGAGAATATCAAAATATTCTGATGTACATAGACTGATTCTATCATGGGTATTTACTCTACATGATCTCGTGTTGGATATTGAGCTACAGCAGTCCAATATCTTTAAATTAGTGCTTCTGCTATAGTATCCCGCACGTAGCCTCGCCAAAGGGTAAATCTTGATGTCTGGGCCATACCGAAACTAAAAAGGATGATTAACTTGAGTCGCGTAAAGGAGTTAGTATCGGACTCGATGACACAACAGGTACATGAATTTACTTCGTCGTTCGTATAGATTGCGAAATCTGCCAATATATCAGCTTTTTTACCGAGATTGAGTCACCGTTACCGGTTTCTAGAGATGTCAAGAAGGCTGCACTGCGCCCGTCATGCCCGTAGTCGAGATATGGGATCGGGGAACTGTCTCCAGCATGCAATCTTCTCGTTACTGCGTTGGCTCCTGGGGGTTTAGGTGTCACAAATTTAATGTTGCTTAAAAATCAATAGAATTGGATTTCAAGGATGGTATATTTTATTGCAGGAGATTCTACTAGAATAGAAAGCTTGGACGTTGGTAGAATTGGTAAAGATGTAGCCTGGAAAAGGGAGGGAACAGCGATTTTACCTGTTCTAACGAAGGAACCATAATCGAACTGGAGGAGGTAACGCCAAGAACAACGCTCATAATGCTCATGGCATCATCATGATCATGGGCATTGTTAGAATGGCTACGGACAAAACAACCGGGCCAGGACTTTCAAAATAATAAAGTTGCAAAATGGAGAACTTGTCATGGGGAGTGGCTTGGGGGTAACGAGAGGTGGCCATATTTAGAAAATCGAAGTCGGATAACACAAAGGGTTAAGTGTGTCTGACTGTGGACTGGAGCAATTTCTTAAACTATTTTGTGTCTTGCTAATTCCCATCAGAATATCGGGATGTAGCTTGGGGCAAAATCATCCACGGGTCCTCCCGTTGCTATAGAAACGTATCATCAAATGAAGCACTGCTAGTTTCTTGCACAGAAAGTAGTGAATCGATTGATAAAGTAATGGTTTGAAAGACCCGCTGACAGCTGCCTTCTGCTAGCCAATTGATGAAGATCATTAGATTTTTAAAGGCCATGCCGATTTATCGGCGTTGTGCGTTAGTCCTGAACATTAGTCCCCTCCTTAAAAAATCAAGGATGGTTACATGCAGCCGCACAATCCCGATAGATCGGCATGAAAAGGCAGTTCATTTTGTTTAATACATTTCTCATCCTGAGGAAATTAGGGGATAATGTTCGTTTGTGCAGAAGGCCGGAGAAGCCGTGTGGGCATCAGTGTTTTGTATAGGTGTCAAATGAAACAGCCTTAAAGATCTAAGTTGATTTCTTTTGGAAAGTGAGACCTGTTGGAATTTCACCAGTCATACCAGTACCCTTCTGGCAAACGAGCCAGGCTTACGGCTCATCCGCTTATCAGCTGTTCTTTAGAATTTGTATTGAATTTATATCCGATTTTGCATCCCCGCAGCTTACTTTTATTTCAACAAAAAACAACATTCGACAAAAATGGGAAGCAGTCACCCATCCACTTCATGTGTACGCTGCAATAGTATAACGTAATTAAATTGCATAATCCCGGGAACATCGTGCTCATTATTTTGCAAATTAGTCACGTAACGAAGAGAATTAATTCGGAATCGTGTCTTAAAAATGCCTCCATTAGGAGATGGCGGATTAAAGAGATAATTGGATCACCAGATACAGATATGTCACATGAGGCTGAATCGAAGAAATCAATAGCGCAAATGTGCTGTGGCTTAGAGCGAAATCAATCAGACAGATGTTGCAATTCAGGCATAATAGTAATATTCATGCAAAAATCAGTCTGGGATTCAAGGGATTACGTGGAAAACGTGAAAATACTCTGATCTAAGACCGGTCATGAATATCAGATTAGAACAAGTTATTAAACACATGGTTGTTTAATGTCATTCTCTCATAAAAATAAGGGTTTTTGAGGTTTTGAGAAAAACTATGCCCCACCAGAGGTTTGTCAAGGAAATAAAAAAGCTCTTAGAGGGTTTTACAAGCTAAAAACGTCATAGGATTTTTTATTTCTCTGTCCCAGGCGGAATTTAAACTGTCCTTTCCGTTTTTTCTGCCAACACAAGTATATATGCACCATGGAGATGTTTTACAACGAAGTGAAAAATACTTAGGGGTATTTCATTTGACCGAAAAAAACATCTATTGGTGATTTTGCGAAAACCATTGAAGGTTTTCAAAAGTCTTTTATTTTGAATAGTGAAGGCAAATCATTCGGATGATGAGCCAACCTATCATCGTTTACAGCAAAATATAATTACCCCTCTCCCTCGAAGTTGATGTTCGTCACATTTTACACTCTTATACGAGATGTCACACTTTGATTAATTAACTTTCTAATCTGCAAGGCAATTTGCCGAAAGGTTCATAAACTCTTAAACTAATGGAAACATGGCTGCTCACAGAATGAAGAGCCAGGAAGGCTGTGTTGGTTGGATTTAGAGAACACGTTATCGTCCTGCATCACCCCGGCTTGAATAAAAAAAATCACGGGGAGGAAGTTTCTTGTGATCAAGATGAAACATGAAATGCTTACAACCGTACTTAACCATGTTCTTAGGCGTTGCGTAAACTACAAATATGCCTTATTACGGTTGTGATCCTGCCGACCAAAAGGAACCAACTGCTTTTTTTACCTTATTTTCAAAACAATTTCTGTCTCAAAAATTAGGCCTGTAATTTTATATACATACCAGTACAAAGGGACACAGGTGACATGGTCGGCCATACGAAATATGGTGCAACAGAAAAAACGCTTTAAACTAGATCGATATCGGACGCCTAAACTAAATGTATACCATAATCATTTATAACCACTTACCAATGAAAACCATTACAAATGTTAAAATCCTGGTGATATTATATTCCAAAGTGATGGATGTGAAGTAAATTCCATAGAAATAATGACACGAAACCCAAATGGATATTCCACGGTCGAATGCACCCTGTATGCACTCGCTCCTCTATCTGCCGTCGCCGTTATCACTAGCGACACGTAAGTCCTTCATCAGTGGTTGCTGAGGCAGTAAATGAATCACCAAGCATGCTAAGAGCTCGGCTAAAATCTTATCTGTGTGCACCAGGTGGAGTGACCTCGATCGGTGACGAAGTGGTTTATGTTTGAATTTCACAGTCCTTCATGAAGATAGTGACACCTCGTGATCCGAGGTTTATTGTTTGATGAGTACAGTACTTTCTAAAGATAGTGACACCTCATGGTCTGAGGTGCAGTGCTTTCTAAAGATAGTGACACCCCATGATCTGAGGTGCACAGTGCTTTCTAAAGATAGTGACACCCCATGGTCTGAGGTGCAGTGCTTTCTTAAGATAGTGACACCTCGTGGTTTGAGGTGCACAGTGCTTTCTAAAGATAGTGACACCCCATGGTCTGAGGTGCACAGTGCTTTCTAAAGATAGTGACACCTCGTGGTTTGAGGTGCATAGTGCTTTCTAAAGATAGTGACACCTTATGGTCCAAGGTGCACAGTGCTTTGTGAAGATATATAGTTACACCTCATGGTCCGTGGTTTATTGTTTGATGAGCACAGTGCCTTATGAAGATAGTGACACTTCCATGTTAATTGTTTTATGAACGAAGTGCTTTATAAGGGTAGTGACACTTCGTGCTGGGAACATTCAGGAAGCTTTGATATCGCGATCGCTATGTCCTTCTCCACAAAGTAATATCATCGTGCTCAAAATGATACAAGGATTGACCTGGTTCTTCTTCGTCCTCGAGTAAAATGCATGGTAGTTATTACACACCAAACGTGCTCCAAGAACAAGCGTCATGATAACTTTATAATACGTACAATTTTCTCTGGGAAGTTATGGTGCAGACTTACTTTAAAGCCCGTGATTCCTGCAGATATTTTG
Source organism: Lineus longissimus (assembly GCF_910592395.1). Taxonomy (NCBI): domain Eukaryota; kingdom Metazoa; phylum Nemertea; class Pilidiophora; order Heteronemertea; family Lineidae; genus Lineus; species Lineus longissimus. The sequence goes on along the minus strand of NC_088312.1, from coordinate 8,809,783 downwards.
CTCGCGCCTCCAAGATAAAACGTTTTACCTGGCGCCCCCGGTCATGAGTTCAGCACTGACACTTTGGTCCGTCATTCGCCTAGAATCACTTCAAGTATATGGTTCAGAGTGAAATCGGATGGCCCTTCTTGGGATTGGGAGCTATTTTGACATTACAATACGGCATCGGTTTCTGAATAGATAGAACCTTAGAGAAGATTTCTCTAAGATGATACGGTTGTATGGTATAATGAGTGTTATCATATCGACACTGAAACGACGGCATGCCTTGCATCGTTCGCAATGGTCAGTGGAAAGTCTTACGGGACAGAAGAGTCCATTTACCATTTTCGTTGTTATGTAGGGTGGTCAATAACAAGTCTATTGTCCACAGTGAAATAAGAACCATCCTAACCCTTTGGTCTCTGTTGATTTAAATACTTGCAAAACAGGCCCGGAGTCGGGCAATGTTCTACTTTTCTGGAGAAAGGGTGTGATATCCACCTTGTTCCCGCAGTCGTCACGTAGCAAACCATTAGCAGTTGCCGCAGTTATATCGGACGTAATCATATCAAACAGCAGGGTTTTATTGAATTACTGATAGCGAATATATAATCGTTACATGTCGGTAGGGCAGCATTATCGTCGCGAAGGGCTGCGGCATCATATTAGGTGGATGAAATAAATTTCACATGAATCAGGGAAAGAGCGACCAAGCTGAATAATAAATCATTGGAGAAAATCCAATGCGGACAAACGTTTCAATAGTTTCCATGATGAACTTGTTGGATTTTAATACAGCACAAACTTCATCATACACTGAAGCTCTCTACCTAAACAATTTCCCAACTCGTTCATTCAGGGGGTAATACAATATCTCTTTTCTATCTGCTGAGCAAATGTATAGTATCAAACAGAAAAAGAACACCCCAGAGTTCAAAACACGCGCGCTTTCCTCGATCAGCGCATCACATTTGGTTTTATCAGCAGTAGTCAGTAAGCTGAAGCCTCAAAATTTTGGTCCGCTAAACATGTTTATTTATGCAGAACTGCTACTTAAAACATAGTTGTCAGGAGTCGGTGTATATGAATCCGCCTGTTGACACCCCGCTACAATAAACTACTCACATTTTATTCCCAGCCTCACCCGAAATCCGCTGTATTTGACGTTCTCCAATGCCAACTATCCACACCTATCCGATCCGACTGATTAGTAAATAGTTGTGGAAGCACTATCGTGACTATCGATGCAGTATTCGAAAACAATACAGAAATCAAGATGAACTGGTGGTTGGCTGACTAAACAAGGTTCAGAGTGGTGGGGCAGTAGGGCAACGATATAGCCTAATGGACGTCACACCACATCATTATGTCGATGGCACCTGATGTTCGGATCTGGGTCACACGCAATACAATTTTCGATAAAGTCATCCGAGTAGTCAATATGAGACCGGAATCTTAAAGTACATGTACATACTCAGTGTAGCGTTGGTGTGCAACGTCTCCTCAAATTGTCATGGGGAGCCATCGGCGTTGTGCGCATCCCTTCTTAGGATTGACGTACACCGCCGCTTGAACTTTCGTGCGAGACTGAATCAGAGATGGAATATAATCATAATTCACTTATGATTCAAAAACTACAACGATCACACCAGTTATAGGCCTATCGGTTGCAGCAAGAATTAAGACAAGCCTATACATGACTGTTTAGCCTATACGTTTTTCTTTTTATTCACAGGGAAACGGAGTCCAAATTGACTGCCACGATCGACAGGCGATGATGATTTCGAAATGATTGGCTATTCGAATGTGCTATTCTGATCACATCACCCGCGATATCCACCGTGGTAATGAGAATAGCTGTAGGTTGGCTGGTCCCGGATGACGACGTACTCCCTCCTCCGTCTCTTGCCTGCCCAGTAACAGCAGCTACAGCAGGCACACAGCAGCATCACTATGGCACAAAGGATGAACAGCATGGCTAAGATCAGGAGTGCTATTGCCCACGGTCTGAAAATACCAAACCAAAATTGTGATGAAAATAAAAAGATGTTTTCAAATGTATACTGTTATGAATAAAAAAAGGTGTGTTTCGAACACGGCACCAGGCCTGCCCCAAAAACACGAGCCCTATCAAAATGATAAAGCTTTGGCCAACTGAAATCTTCGCGCTAAAATTTCTCCACCATTCAATAACCAAAGGTATCTATTATAGAAATTGCCCTTAGATACCTTTCATAAAGACATTTATCAACAACGTTTAAAAGAACTTTCCTATCAGGTATTGGCAAGCTATTTTTTGGAACATAAGGGCGAGACGCTATTTCCAGGGTTGGGTGTGACTTGTGATCGTCGGTTAAAATGGATGCCGATCAACCGGATTCGTGCGTATATCCATATGAGACTTTAGGATTGGCGTTCACCGCCGGTAACTGAAAAATATATGCCAAAACTTACTGCATTTTGCCCAAGTCAACTGCTGGTGCTTCGGGTTTGCAACAGGCCAACTTTCGGCCATTCATACAACATTCCGTGTAGTCGTCTCCGTAGTACCGACTGGGACACGAAAGGCCTGAAGGGAGAGATGATGGGAGGTTAACTCAGCAGAAAAACACAAATTCCCCCAAAAATCTGAAAGAAAACAAATCTGTCTCGCGCTCTAACATGCCCAGGAGTCAATTTGGCTAAGAGATGCACACACTTACACTGCGCGGGAGATAACGTGTAATGCCGGTGATAAGGTTCACATGACTTTGACTTACCTGATCCACAGTATTGTTTTTCGTGGCTGTCATCATCATGTTCTTCGCTGCTATGTTTGTTTCCCCAGTCTATCCAAGACGATCCTCCATTCGATACTGAAAGAGAACAATAATAAAAAGGCTGTTGTCTTTATTTCACGAAACAATGGCACTCAAATTTAGATAAGTTCTCCGGCGGTGCAAAAGTCTATCCAAAGAAAGTGAGGATCGCGTTTGTCCCAACACCATCCTTTGACGGTAGTTTTCATACTTTCGTGAGGTTCCTGAATGCATTTGTTCCACAAGAAGTATAGTGCTCGTGGTTGCGAGGATGCAAGAAGCTACCATATAGACGTTTGCAAGTACATGTATAAGTGTAGCCTACACTTAAATCTTGGAGCTTGAACCATAAAATGTTTTTATCAAACATCAGCAAAAAAGCATTGAAAGTGGCTTTTGCCGAAAAACGTGTTTTTCCATATTGTTATTGCCCCGTAGCCTCCACCCTATTGCTGCGCTTTGTCTGGACGCTGGGCAATGTCAATACATTGAGGATCAAGACGTGCTTGGGAAAAAATTCGGTTTTTCTGCCCCCCCTCCCCACCCCCCAAAGACGAAAAGGTACGGCTCTTGTCATCTTACCTGAGAAGGTCGTTAAGAGAAATAATCCAATGAGTAACCGAACCGATGAGGAGAGAGACATTGTCCTTATATCACAGATGTGCTTCACTAGTCACGGGACGGAACCAGACAGGGCTGCCCCCAACACGAATGATAGTGTAGAGATATGTATATATATGTCGAGAAAATCGGGCAACTGCACTTGTCACCATTGATGTCCTGAACAACTTAATGTAGTTTTCTGTGACTGATACACCTTGATATGTCAGTCTGCAGCGCCATACGAATAAATATGGATGTCAAGCAGTTGGTTATTAGTCACCTTGAGTCACAATGTGCATGGACTATAGGGCTAAAACAATTGAAGTAAGCCTACGAGGTCAAGTGGTGAGTGATGGATATCATATCGGGGTCATCGTCATCGTCGAAATCTGCTGATCAATATGTAAACACTAACACTCGTCATGAGTTGAAAACTTGAGGCGTAGCGGTCACGAACTTCGCTTTCTAGCCAAGTGCTGAATCTGGGTGAAATGCATATCATCAAAAATGTTTAGGTGAGAAGGAACAGGACGATAATCCGACAGAGTTAAATATAATGTAGTGAAAGTAACATCGTTCACCGATATACACGTACCTTCCTGAAAGCGAGGAGTCTAAGACCATCACATATTATATAGAGACATATGGAGACTAAAGACGTGTACATCTGGGCTGAGTTGTTCAAAACCATGTTAGCTTTAACGGCGCCGTTAATTCTAAACGTGAACATTTTAATGGAGAAAAGAGATAACGTCCTTAAGGATACTTAACGTAACGGTTCGGGATAACGTGACTCTTGTGCTTTTGAACAACTGGGCCCAGGTGGACAAATATTACTGCCATTCCCCGTTACTCTGCGTAAGGCCCCTCATTCAGCCCGAATGGCATAGACATCTGTCAAAACACTGTTGATATTAAACATGCAATTGAATACTGCCGCTTCTTCAATGGCTCATTATGAAACTAGGTTAGGCAAAGAACCAGACCAATACCTCGATACCAACTGACACGTGTCAAAATGGAGGCACTTCTCGTGTTCGTAGAGTTCTCCTTGGCGATATTACTCTGCTTTGTAGCCATACACTGGTACTTTCGGAGGAAACCGACGCCAATATCGGTATGTAAGGAACCACAAGCTGCGTATGACTACATCATTGGTAAGCACTTTTTTGCAGGTCTGCTACTCAGCGACAATATGTCGCCGACAAGAGGAGCTAAGAATAGATGGCGCCGCCGAGACTATGCATTGGCAGCGGCCTTCATTTAAATAACGCTTCCAACTGGCGCGCAGACACAAATACAGGTTCAGAAGGTGCATCCTGAGATTCAGGTTGTTTTCACTCCTTCGACATTACGTTTGAAATATCGAGAGGCACAGGCGTCGGGCCTAATAAATGCCTGCCTTTGCAGTTACATTATGGCCTACTCATTTTGTCTCCTCAAAACAGAATATCCTCCTCCACCATTTCAGTCGGTTCAGGTTCGTCCGGCAGCGTGGTAGCCTGTCGTTTGGCAGAGGACCACTCAGTAACAGTCTTAGTGCTAGAAGCTGGTGACTTGGACACCAAATATGAGGATGTCATCGTGCCGAGGAATAGTCTAGCACTGTGGGACCATCCAGAAGCAGACTGGGGCTATCTCACAACACCCCAGAAATCGTCATGTCTTTTGTATAAACAAAATGTAAGTTTCGTTACTTACATGTAGCATGTATCAATTTAGATCACTATTTTACATGAATATTGCTACCCATCCCCATCCCCATCTTCCTGAGCGTTATGTCCTATTGCTGGAATTGACAACGATCCCACCTGTGAAGAATTAAGTACGGGGGCCCGCGTTCAAGTACATTTGTTAACATGAGTCCGGCTGGTAAATAAGAACATTGTCATGTACAATGTAGTCCGATAAGTACATGTATACATGCCATGCGATGAAAATTGGTCTGTAGCCTATATAGTGTTTTCAATCGGTTTACCTAGTAACATCCTGAAATTATCATCACTTTCTTCTTCACCGGTAGCAATTCCATTACGCACGGGGCAGGATGCTGGGTGGCTGTAGTTCCATGAATAGTCTGGCTTATGTCCGAGGAAATCGAGATGATTACGACAGCTGGGCAAGGAATGGCTGCGATGGATGGAGCTATGATGACGTCCTACCATACTTTAAAAAGTCAGAGACGACAACTGATGACGAGCTTCTTCAGTCTGGTAGGTCAAACGTGGATGACTTGAGAACGAACGCTTCTTTAGTCTGGTACATGTAGGTCATATAACAGGGATGACTTGAGAACGGAAACTTCTTCAGTCTGATTGGTCATATAACAGGAATGACATGAGAACGGAAGCTTTTTCAGTCTAGTAGGTCAAATTACAGGGTTGACTTGAGAATGGAAGCTTCTTCAGTCTAGTAGGACATATAACAGGGATGACTTGAGAAGGGAGGCTTTTTGGTAGGTCAAACATGGATGACTTGAGATCAAGGGAAGTGTTTTTATTCTAGTAGTTCAAAAATGGATGACTTAAGAATGGGAGCTTCTTCAGACTAATGGGTCACATAACAGAAATGGCATTGGTTGGACCGCTCCGTTGACTCATGAATTGATATGATTTCTATAATTGTTTCTGGTTGTCAATTATTAGACTGTTACCTTTTGTTGAACCAAGTATCTGATTCTTGATGATATGATATCGGCAAATATTGCTTACACCATTATAAAGTTATTTCGGTAAATTGTCTTTAACTTGCTTAAATGATGGAACTGTGTTCGAGGAAAGTAGTAATGATGGATAATTTGAATTTTTTGTAGGCTTCCATGGTGGCGACGGCCCACTTTATGTCAGCGCACGTGATGTTGATGACTGTGCGATATCACAAACGTTTGCCGCGGGAATGGAGGAGTTGGGGTATGGAACTAACTGTATTAACGGCGACAAGCAGTTAGGTAAGTCTGCATTGTCAGTTTATCAGGTATATATAGTTTCTTCTCAAAACCTGGAATGTGGTCTGGTCTGATCGGATTTGGTCGGATTTGGTTTGGTACAGTGTAAACAGCCTTATTGAAAAAATCACTTTTTTCTCTCTCTAGGGTACATGTTCATGCAAGAAAACATTAAGGACGGGGAGAGATGGAGCTGCGTGGACGCATACCTCAAGCCAGCAGTTCTAAAGGGGAATGTTGATGTCGTGACGAACGCCCGGGTTACTAAGGTCGGTGACAACTGTGTCCTGTCCAGTTCCTTTCGAAATACTAAGATCTAACTTTGCGTCACTATCATCCTGGCGTTGTCTCTTCCGGCTTAGTCCAATTGACTACAAGCTAAGATAACGCCAACGAAAGATTAACGTTTGTCAATGCAAAGGGTATTGAGATGGTTAAATTGCGGCTTTGAAGACTAGAGCCAACAGCGTTAACATTTTTCCTTTTCAGATTGAAATTGAAGATGGTAAAGCCACAGGAGTTAAGTATGTTGATGGGACGGACACATCATGCTTCGTTCGTGCGAAGAAGGAAGTGATACTGTCAGCAGGGGCGTTCGCGTCACCGCAGATTCTGATGTTGTCGGGAATTGGTCACAGGGAACATCTTGAAGAATTGGGGGTAATGTTTTGACGAATTTTACTTCATCTAGGCATATTGGAATCACGTTGCATTTGTTCAACCAACCATTTTTAATATAGTATAAGCTTATATATCGAAACCTGTCCTTAGACTGGGATGGGTCATTGTACTCTGAGTATGCGAGTTGTCTAATTCATCACACCATTCTTTTGGTTCGTAACTGGCTCAGTGTGTCAAAGTATAATGACACCGTTGCTTTTTTCGCCATGTATGCCAATCAAAATATCTGCTGAAGGTTTTGCCTATGGCTTTTACACTCTCCTTTGTGTTCAAATTCAACCCCAATACCCAGTTATTTTAAATAGACTTCTGAAGTCGATAGTGAGTGATTCATTGACTCCCCTATCATGATATGATTCAGATTCCTGTTGTGGCTGACCTGCCTGTTGGTGATAACCTTGTAGACCATGTCGGCATCTTCGGGCCAGATTTCCTCCTAGACAAGCCCATTACTTCTACAGTGGCCAAACCTAATTCCACAATGGAAAAGATGGCTTATAAACTATTCAGGCGAGGTAGGGGCTTTTTGCCGAAAGTATTCAGACAAATATTCCACACAAGTGTAGATTTTCTTGCAGTTGCCACGGTGATATGGGGAGCCTCACGAAATACTGATGGTTGTCACTGGTTCTTAACGAGACATTTCCCTCCACGTGAACATATGTGTGAATTCAATAATATCAGCACATTTTTGACAGATATTCTAAGGATTGCGTCTTCCGTTTCCCACTTGGCACCAAGCCTTAACTGGAATCTTTGCATGGGCTTTGTCGAAGAGAGATTAGGCAGTACCTTTACGGGAAGGGAGAATGGAAATCCCAATTTGCAGTGTCTGGTCCGTAACAAATTCATGGGAAACACCCTCAAAGGAACAATGCTTGGATATATTAGCTAGGTGTCTTTTCTTGTGTGTCTTACAGGGCGCTACGCCTCGACTGGAGTCCAAGGCATGGGATTCGTCAAAGGAGGAACGGGCAATATGTATAAGGGTCGAGAGACAGGGAATCCCGACTTGCAGTTTGTGTTGCTCGACTCCCTAATGGGAAACGACCCCGATTTTGGAGAGCTCATGGAGAAGAGCATGAACATTTCAAGCGGAGTAAGTGTCATTCCAACGAATTAAACTTCAGCGAACATGCTCTGCCTTTTTCCATTCTTGTTTCATCCTTTGATAATTGGCCAAGAAATCAGTCTCCCGATGTGTGAGAAGTCTGCATGAATCCCAGAGTCAAATTTTTACCGTGTAATGTTTATGCACCGTCTGTCATATTGATATTAGTTATGTAGAACAATCTATGATTAAAAATGAGAGACAAGTGATGTAATTGTCCTTTGGATCTAGTCAGGAATTATTGAATGGCGTAGGTGCACTACCGTCAATGCAAGCCAGATTAACTTGGACAAGATCACAAATGCGCATCTTTTCTTTTGCAGACGTTAACAGATTATTTTGCCGACAGGGCGGGTAGGCATGGCGTGTCTCTTCTCAGCTGCCTACTCAAGCCCAAAAGTAGAGGCACCGTTCGATTGCGGAGTTCAGACCCACTTGATTTACCACTTATTGATCCGAAGTGGTTGGAGGAGGACCGGGATGTGGATGTGCTGGTCAAAGGTAAGCTAAAAAAATATGTTGCCGCCCCATGCAAATCTTGCAAGGAAGTTGGTCGATGGTGTCTAATCAGGTTTGTCGAGTCCTGGTAGAAATGACCAAGTGGGTCAATCAAGCTCAACCTACCAAATTAGCTCAGTCATCTGGCCAAATTCTAAGTTCATAAACTGACAAATTTTGACTTCAAAGTTTGTCAACAGACCAAGGAGTTTGTTCACCAGCAGTTGACCAACCTTGAATTGGACAACTTACCATTTATTTACTAAGTTATGTGCTCAGTGGAGGCTTCAACCATTGTACCTTTTTTCAGGTCTGCAGGAGATAACCGAGCTGGCAGACACCGAGGCCCTGGCCGAATTTGGTTTGAGCATTCTTAAATCAAAACCTGCAGTGTGTTCGAACCTTGAGTGGGGCAGTACAGAATACTGGGAGAAATACATTCGTAACATCACCTTCCATCTCTGTCACGTGGTAGGAACTTGTAAGATGGGACCAGAAGATGATCCGACCACTGTTGTGGACTCGGAATTGAGGTGCGCTATGTGACAGTTAACTGTTGTATTTGCGCATTAAACTTAGTGCTGCGTTTCTTTCATTTTAACAGGCTTTTTCGTGGCGGTGGCAAGGCCGGTCCATTCATAAAATATTGGTGAAGTTGTATAAATTAAGGAAGGATCGAGATGAGCAAACTGTGATATCACTAGTCGTTGATTAAAGAGAGGTTCCTAGGCAAGTCAGACTCATTTCTCCGATGTGTCTTTTTCAGAGTCCACGGTATCGAAGGCCTTCGCGTGGTTGATGCCTCCATCATGCCTGACTCTCTTTGTGCGAACACTCATGCGACCTGTGTCATGATTGGAGAAAAAGCTGCAGATTTGATTAAAGGCGCATACTTCTCTTAAACAACTTCCATGAACATAGCGCTTCTGCCAAGTTTCTTCGTGTACTTTGCCATACGGTATTCGTTCTTTATAGAGCGAGCGTACATTCTTGGACTTCCTAACATTTCTGTATTGATAAAGCACACAGTCCGTTATCTCAGACTTTCGTTTATAATCTGGACGATCGCTTTATAATCAAAGAACAGTTTTGATATCTAAGAATCTCATCTATATAGTGTATACTCTACCAGAACGACAATGAATAAAGCACACAGCTATCTTTTTGTCCATCGTCTTTACGGATAAGTGATTGCATTGGGCCTCATTCAAGATCGTCCAAGACTGTCCTGAATGAATGCAGATATTCCTCGGACTTTCCTGGGCGGCCTTCGATGATATATCGTTGCTCATGCCGAGAACTATTTTTACCAGGCTCACAAGATCTCTGTACTATATATCCGTGATGGATAACCGACTAATTGTATTGACGGCGACTGTGCCGCGCTCATCCGGATACGCCGGGGGTGGGAGCACTCCCTTATGGCGCCCATACGGATATTCCATTTTCTGCCGAATGTAAAGATGTTTAGCACAGTCTAAACATCACCCATATCCATCCATATATTTCTTCGTATCATTTGATTTTATCCACTGCTGTGTCTTAAATCCTCTGAATCATATCGCAAAACGGCACAATCAAGAACAAAATAAGAGCGGGTAGAGATGGAGCTACGTGGACGGATACCTCAAGCCATCAGTCCTTAAAGGGAATGTTGATGCCGTGACGAACGCTCTAGTTACTAAGGTTGGTGAACACTCGATTCCATTCGAATTTCGAAATATAACTTATATTAGCGTCACTGTCATCCTGGCGTTGTCTTTTTCAGTTTAATCGAATAGACTACACGTCAAGAAAAAGTTGACGCCAATTTAGTGAAGATTTTTTTTTCTAAGTCGGCACTGCACACTAAGATAGGGATGCCTTGCCCGAGAGGGTATAAGAGACGTTTTCAAGACTGAATAAGGCGTGCTACCATCAAACATTCGATTTTCGTTTTCAGGCTAAAATGGAAGACATGAGTCAAAAGAATAGCCACAGGAGACAAGTACATGTATGTTGAAGGGGCGGACACATGCCTACCAGAATCTGTTCCCATTTTTCATTAGATTGAGCTGTCTCTTACAGAGTCCGCGGTATCCAATGCATCACCGTGATCAATGCCTCCAGAACATGTAAAGTATTTCTGTTGAGGTTCCTTTTCTTCTTCACAAAATTCATCATTTACTCTTTATTGTAAACTTTTTGAGACAAAACTGCTTTAAAACCAAAGAACACTTCGAAAGTTTAGCGGTCCGCATCATCACTCAGAACGATTGTGAATAAACAAACTTTGTCCATCGTCTTTACGGACCCGGTCGAGTGATGGCGTTGGGCCTTCTTCCCTAGATCGTCCAAGACTGTCCTGAATGAATATTGATATTCCTAGGACTTTCCTGGGCGGCCTTGGATGATAACCCTTCTTTTAACTTGAATGTTGATATTCCTATAGGACTTTCCTAAGCGGTCTTTCAAATTTTGCAGTTAATGTCAGGCTGTGCCGGAGTAGTTCGATCGGGAATATCGCACGACCCTCTCTTTTATATGATGGGTTTATAAACCTCTATATTTTCAATTTCGTGTGTCGGGTCGAGAATTCTTTTCACCAGCCTCACAAGATAGCCATCTCTGTCGATATAAGTCAAGGAAGTGTTCCAAAAACGCATTAATGACCCTGCAGCAACCTCTATGTCTTTAGATCTCATTCCACCTCTCGGGCAGTAGCCAACCCGAAGGTACATTATACGCATACCAATATTAAACAGCAGCAGATAACGCATATTCGTTTCATCGTAGATCAGGTCAGTAAGTCTATAGTTAATGCCAGCCCCGTAGAACACCTCATGACGCTTTCTGGCATAATTGTCGAATTTTCGATGAATCGAAACATCTATTATATATCTTTTTAACAACACTATGACCAGGTCTCCATCTGCTGTCCAATGGAGATGGATTCCTTTGGAGTCACCAGAGTTTGCTTGCTTAACGATAAGACCTTTAACGAGGTGCACGTTCTCGAGATTTTTCTCAGTTTTTATGACCACATCGTACAGTATTACCGCCATTGTGCCCGACCTTGAAGTGAATGGGCAGAAGATAGTAGCTTTTCTATCGTAAATTTTAATGCCGAAATTCCGTCTTCCTTTTGCTTCAGAACAAATGTCATCCTTTGGTATTAAAACCTCCCCCGTCTTGTTCCCCATAAGGGTCAGAATTTCAACTCTGTATTGCATACCTTTTTTGAGCAGTCCACCTTTATACTCTCCAATAGATTTATGATATGTTTGAAAGGTAGCTGACATTAAAAGGTTTAAAGAAGTTTTGTTTTTTGAAAGTTTATAATAATTCATAGTTGATTTTTGAAAGTACAATCTTCGCGCGACAGGATTATAGACCATGTCTGATGCCTTATGATGCTTTAATCGCAACAAGTCCCGGCAAGTAATTTTTGAACTAGGATAAAGGCGACCTAATAACTTGTACCCAGTATCTGCCGCTGCTACCTAAACAACATACAATGTACAGAATTGGTTATACACCGGGCCCTGTCTATATACGATAATGTTAGAATCAGCGGACTAAATTGGTACATGTACGAACAGAAAGAATCTGGGGGTATCACATCATGGTTTTGCGTAGAAAAACATCTTTTGGCGTGAAGAACACGAGAGACAGTATAGGATTATAACCCGAGCCTGAATTCTCTCACGGCCTTGTCGGAAAGGGCCGCACTCTACAGAAATCGATCTATACAGCCAAAGAGATTTCCCTGAAGATTTTGACATTTTTCCTTGGAAAAGCTGTCGCAGGCGCTGGAAAGAACTTTGAGCATACTCTACGACATTATCACATAAGGTGTTATAAAAAATATGCTACAAGAATTCAAGTCTTGCTGTGAATCTGAGGACAACACAGCTAAATAAACGAGGTCTGGCAGTCTTGCGATTGGCAGACGAAGAGCTGGTGGAACAAGTGCAAACGTGCGAAAGAAAACATCCTCTCACCTTACCTTGGCGATTCTGAAATATTTTCGTCCATTTTCCAGCAATCTCACACCTACTATACTTGAAGTAAGTGCTCAATTGACATGTCCTGGCTCCAATGAGAAGGCTGAACGACACACACCTTGTCTCTTCTGAGCAGAGGAAAGAACAGAGGAGCCGGGACTTGGTCGTCTGCGTCCCGATGTCCGGGAGGAAGAGTAGTCGTGCAACATGCTTTATCTCGAACGATGTGACAACAAGAGTTGTCTTCATTGCGTTCGGCAATTTGTCCATCATAGTTTAGTTGATGGACTTAAGGCGTCAAATCTGTAATCGACTATGTACCGTCCAACAGCAACTCGGTGCCATTCGACAAGAGACGGAAGCCAGCATAGATCTCTGTCGTAATTCCCCTATCAGCGACAGTAATTATTTTTGTTTTAAACCGCTGTCTACGCCTGTCGGAATGAGCTCGTCGGTTTCTGTTATACATTAAACTAAGTGAGATTAGTTAGATTAGTTGAATTTCCCCGCCCTCTAGTTAGTCCCTAATAATTCGGTGCTGTCAAAAAGATGGTAGGTTACCGTCACTTGATATCTATTAAATCTATTATTTCGATCGATTAGTACGGTTCTTTGTCATTTTTTCTGTCTATCACGTTTCATTTGCCTTCACGTCAAGCCAGTTTGTTTCAGAGACAATCTCGAAAGAGATCAATATTGGCCACAAGTGACACAATACGATATTACTGCCTCGGTCTCACCTGGATTGATTTCATCGATTTTTGATTGACTGGTTAATGTTTTCGACGGCTAAATGCTGATTGCAGGGTGTTTCAAAAAGGCCGTCCATAAGTCGAACTATGAGATTCATTACAGCTCTATTTGGGCTGTATCACAAAGACAGATTTCAGCCTGCTCGTTCAAAGATTAAGCGGGAACCATGTGTCAATATGTTTTGAAGTCAACTTCTTTCCTTAAAGCATTCGATGACAGCCTAAAACTTTCATGCACGAATTGGGCTGTGGCCTTCGTGTCCCCCCCCCCCCCAATTGGGCTGTGGCCTTCGGGTCCCCCCCCCCCGCTACCAACAGTTTCGTCTTGACATCGTTCACATATGATCAATAATGGTCAATTATGGCCAATCAGATATCAAAATTGGTACTATTAACCCACAAATGTGCTGATATCACAGATAACAAAACCAATGGAGAGACGACACTGATGGGTACCAGCCATTGAAAGACAGCATCCACCAACTTGACAGAAAAGGCCAAGTCTCCATCTATCGACTCCGTACAGGGCACTGCAAACTCCACCAGCACCTGAAGAGACTTGGGCTCCATCCAACTGTCTATCATGTTATGATTCAGATTCCTGTTGTGGCTGACCTGCCTGTTGGTGATAACCTTGTAGACCATGTTGACATCTTCGTGTCAGATTTCCTCCTAGACAAGCCCATTACTTCTACAGTGGCCAAACTTAATTCCACAATGGAAATGATGGCTTATAAACTTTTCAGGCGAGGTTGGGGCTTTTTGCCGAAAGTATTCAGACAAATATTCCACACAAGTGTAGATTTCCTTGCAGTTGCCACGGTGATATGGGGAGCCTCACGAAATACTGATGGTTGTCACTGGTTCTTAACGAGACATTTCCCTCTACGTGAACATATGTGTGAATTCAATAATATCAGCACATTTTTGACAGATATTCTAAGGATTGCGTCTTCTGTTTCCCACTTGGCACCAAGCCTTAACTGGAATCTTTGCATGGGCGTTGTCGAAGAGAGATTAGGCAGTACCTTTACGGGAAGGGAGAAGGGAAATCCCAATTTGCAGTGTCCGGTTCGTAATAAATTCATGGGAAACACCATCAAAGGAACAATGCTTGGATATATTAGCTAGGTGTCTTTTCTTGTGTGTCTTACAGGGTGCTACGCCTCGACTGGAATCCAGGGCATGGGATTCGACAAAGGAGGAACGGGCAATATGTTTTAGGGTCGAGAGACAGGGAATCCCGACTTGCAGTTTGTGTTGTTCGACTCCCTAATGGGAAACGACCCCAATTTTGGAGAGGTCATGGAGAAGAGCATGAACATTTCAAGCGGAGTAAGTGTCATTCCCACGAATTAAACTTTAACGAACGTGCTCCAACATTTTTCATCCTTGTTTCACCTTTTAATAATTGGCGAAGAAATCAGTATCTCGATGTGTGAGAAGTCTGCATGAATCCCAGAGTCAAATTTCTACCGTAAAATGTGTATGCATCGTCTATCATATTGATAGTTACGTAGAACAGTCTATGATTAAAAATGAGAGACAAGTGATGTAACTGTCCTTTGGATCTAGTCAGGAATTATTTAATGGCGTAGGTGCACTACCGTCAATGCAAGCCTAGCTGATTAACTTGGACAAAATCACAAATGCGCATCTTTTCTCTTGCAGACGTTGACAGATTATTTTGCCGACAGGGCGGGTAGGCATGGCGTGTCTCTTCTCAGCTGGCTACTCAAGCCCAAAAGTAGAGGCACCGTTCGATTGCGGAGTTCAGACCCACTTTATTTACCACTTATTGATCCAAAGTGGTTGGAGGAGGACCGGTGTGACAGCGGATATAGTCCCCCTGGAGTCATAGTCCGGTAGCATTGTATTTGACCAATTAAGCAGCATGATCTATTGTACCGCTAACCCTAACCAAAACATTTAGCAATGCGGGCTATTGTTACACGGACTATCAGCCCTAGGACTACTATCCCCGCCACACCGGGATGTGGAAGTGCTGGTCAAAGGTAAGCTTAAAAAAAAATGTTGCCGCCCCATGCAAATCTCGCAAGGAAGTTGGTCGATGGTGTCTAATCAGGTTTGTCGAGTCTTGGTAGAAATGACCAAGTGGGTCAATCAAGCTCAACCTACCAATTAGCTCAGTCATCTGGCCAAATTCTAAGTTCATAAACTGACAAATTTTGACTTCAAAGTTTGTCAACAGACCAAGTTGGTCACCAGCAGTTGACCAACCTTCAAGTGGACAACTTACCATTTATTTACTAAGTTATGTGCTCAGTGGAGGCTTCAACCATTGTACCTTTTTTTCAGGTCTGCAGAAGATAACCGGGTTGGCAGACACCGAGGCCCTGGCCGAATTTGGTTTGAGCATTCTTAAATCAAAACCTGCAGTGTGTTCGAACCTTGAGTGGGGCAGTACAGAATACTGGGAGAAATACATTCGTAACATCACCTTCCATCTCTGTCACGTGGTAGGAACTTGTAAGATGGGACCAGAAGATGATCCGACCACTGTTGTGGACTCGGAATTGAGGTGCGCCATGTAACAATTAACTGCTGTATTTGTGCATTAAACTTAGTGCTGCGTTTCTTTACTTTAAACAGGCTTTGTCGTGGCGGTGGCAAGGCCGGTCCATTCATGAAATATTGGTGAAGTCGTATAAATTAAGGAAGGATCGAGATGAGCAAACTGTGATATCACTGGTCGTTGATTACAGAGATGTTCCTAGGCAAGTCAGACTCCTAGACATTGTCTCATTTCACCGATGTGTCTTTTTCAGAGTCCACGGTATGGAAGCCCTTCGCGTGGCTGATGCCTCCATCATGCCTGACTCTGTTTGTGCGAACACTCATGCGACATGTGTCATGATTGGAGAAAAAGCTGCAGATTTGATTAAAGGCGCATCTTCTCTTAAACAACTTCCATGTACACATAGCGCTTCTGCCAAGTTTCTTCGTGTACTTTGACGTACGGTATTCGTTCTTTATAGAGCGAGCGTACATTCTTGGACTTCCTCACATTTCTTTATTGATAAAGCACACAGTCCGTTATCTCAGACTTTCGTTTATAATCTGGACGATCGCTTTATAATCAAAGAACAGTTTTGATATCTAAGAGTCTCATCTATATAGTGTATACTATACCAGAACGGCAATGAATAAAGCACACTGCTTTCTTTTTGTCCATCGTCTTTACGGATAAGTGATTGAATTGGGCCTCATTCAAGATCGTCCAAGACTGTCCTGAATGAATGCAGATATTCCTCGGACTTTCCTGGGCGGCCTTCGATGATATATAACTCTAATATAATTTCGTTGTTCATGTCGAGAACTATTTTTACCAGGCTCACAAGATCTCTGTACTATATATCCGTGATGGATAACCGACTAATTTTATTAACGGCGACTGTGCCGCGCTCATCCAGATACGCCGGGGGTGGGAACACTTCCTTATGGCGCCCATACGGATATTCCATTTTCTGCCGAATGTAAAGATGTTTAGCACATCACCCATATCCATCCATATATTTCTTCGTTTCATTTGATTTTATCCATTGCTGTGTCTTAAATCCTCTGAATCATATTGCAAAACGGTACAATCATCCAAGAACAAATTAAGAGCGGGTAGAGATGGAGCTGCGTGGACGGATACCTCAAGCCAGCAGTCCTAAAAGGGAATGTTGATGCCGTGAGGAACACTCTAGTCACTAAGGTTGGTGAACACTCGATTCCATTCGAATTTCGAAATATAACTTATATTAGCGTCACTGTCATCCTGGCGTTGTCTTTTTCAGTTTAGTCGAATAGACTACAAGTCTAGAAAAAGTTGACGCGAATTTAGTGAAGAATTTTCGAAGTCGGCACTGCACACTAAGATAGGGATGCCTTGCCCGAGAGGGTACAAGAGACGTTTTCAAGACTGAATTAGGCGAGCGGAGCTACCATCAAACATTTCGATTTTCGGGTTGAAATGGAAGACATAAGTAAAACGAATAGCCACAGGAGTCAAGTACATGTATGTTGAAGGGTGGTCACATTGCCTACCAGAATCTGTTCCCATTTTTCATTAGATTGAGCTGTCTTTTACAGAGTCCGCGGTATC
This sequence comes from Lineus longissimus, assembly GCF_910592395.1. Classification (NCBI taxonomy): domain Eukaryota; kingdom Metazoa; phylum Nemertea; class Pilidiophora; order Heteronemertea; family Lineidae; genus Lineus; species Lineus longissimus. The sequence continues at coordinate 8,792,317 of NC_088312.1, read as the reverse complement.
CAATGCATCACCGTGATCAATGCCTCCAGAACATGTAAAGTATTTCTGTTGAGGTTCCTTTTCTTCTTCACAAAATTCATCATTTACTCTTTATTGTGAACTTTTTGAGACAAAACTGCTTTATTAACAAAGAACCCTTCGAAAGTTCAGCCGTCCGTATCATCACTCAGAACGATTGTGAATAAACAAACTTTGTCCATCGTCTCTACGGACCCGGTAGAGTGATGGATTTGGGCCTTCTACCCTAGATCGTCCAAGACTGTCCTGAATGAATATTGATATTCCTAGGACTTTCCTGGGCGGCCTTGGATGATAAACCTTCCTTCAACTTGAATGTTGATATTCCTATAGGACTTTCCTCAGCGGTCTTTGAAATTTTGAAATTAATGTCAGGCTGTGCCGGAGTAGTTCGACCGGGAATATCGCACGACCCTCTCTTTTATATGATGGGTTTATAAACCTCTATATTTTCAATTTCGTGTGTCGGGTCGAGAATTCTTTTCACCAGCCTCACAAGAAAGCCACCTCGGTCGATATAAGTAAAGGAAGAGTTCCCAAAACGCATTAATGACCCTGCGGCCACCTCTATGTCTTCAGATCTCATTCCACCTCTCGGGCAGTAGCCAACCCGAAGGTACATTATACGCATACCAATAATAAACAGCAGCAGATAACGTTTATTCGTTTCATCGTAGATCAGGTCAGTAAGTCTATAGTTAATGCCAGCCTCGTAGAACACCATACGACGCTTTCTGACATAATTGTCGAATTTTCGATGAATCGAAACATCAATTTTATATCTTTTTAACAACACTATGACCAGGTCTCCATCTGCTGTCCAATGGAGATGGATTCCTTTGGAGTCACCAGAGTTTGCTTGCTTAACGATAAGACCTTTAACGAGGTGCACGTTCTCGAGATTTTTCTCAGTTTTTATGACCACATCATACAGTATTACCGCCATTGTGCCCCACCTTGAAGTGAATGGGCAGAAGATAGTAGCTTTTCTATTGTAAATTTTAATGCCGAAATTCCGTCTTCCTTTTGCTTCAGAACAAATGTCATCCTTTGGTATTAAAACCTCCCCCGTCTTGTTCCCCATAAGGGTCAGAATTTCAACTCTGGATTGCCTACCTTTTTTGAGCAGTCCACCTTTATACTCTCCAATAGATCTATAATATGTTTGAAAGGTAGCTGACATTAAAAGGTTAAAAGAAGTTTTGTTTTTTGAAAGTTTATAATAATTCATAGTTGATTTTTGAAAGTACAATCTTCGCGCAACAGGATTATAGACCATGTCTGATGCCTTATGATGCTTTAATCGCAACAAGTCCTGGCAAGTGATTTTTGAACTGGGATAAAGGCGACCGAATAACTTGTACCCAGTATCTGCCGCTGCTACCTAAACAGCATACAATGTACAGAATTGGTAATACACCGGGCCCTGTCTATATACGATAATGTTAAAATCAGCGGACTAAATTGGTACATGTACGAACAGAAAGAATCTGGGGGCATCACATCATGGTTTTGCGTAGAAAAACATCTTTTGGCGTGAAGAACACAAGCGACAGTATAGGATTATAACCAGTGCCTGAATTCTCTCACGGCCTTGTCGGTAAGGGCCGCACTTTTCAGAAATCGATCTATACAGCCAAAGAGATTTCCTTGAAGATTTTGACATTTTTCTTGGAAAAGCTGTCGCAGGCGCTGGAAAGAACTTTGAGCATACTCTACGACATTATCACATAAGGTGTTGTAAAAAATATGCTACAAAATGTCAAGTCTTGCTGAATCTGAGCACAACTAAATGAACGAGGTCTGGTAGTCTTGCGATTGGCAGACGAAGAGCTGGTGGAACAAGTGCAAACGTGCGAAAGAAAACATCCTCTCACCTTACCTTGGCGATTCTGAAATATTTTCGTCCATTTTCCAGCAATCTCACACCTACTATACTTGAAGTAAGTGCTCAATTGACATGTCCTGGCTCCAATGAGAAGGCTGAACGACACACACCTTGTCTCTTCTGAGCAGAGGAAAGAACAGAGGAGCCGGGACTTGGTCGTCTGCGTCCCGATGTCCGGGAGGAAGAGCAGTCGTGCAACATGCTTTATCTCGAACGATGTGACAACAAGAGTTGTCTTCATGGCGTTCGGCAATTTGTCCATCATAGTTTAGTTGATGGACTTAAGCCGTCAAACCTGTAATCGACTATGTACCGGCCAACAGCAACTCGGTGCCATCCGACAACCGACAGAGACGGAAGCCAGGATATAAATCTGTCGTAATTCACTTATCAGCAACAGTAATTATTTTTGTTTTAAACTGTCTACGACTGTCAGAATGAGCTCGTCGGTTTCTGTTATACATTAGACTAAGTGAGATTAGTTAGATTAGTTGAATTTCCCTGTCCTCTAGTTAGTCCCTAATATCTCAGTGTTGTCAAAAAGATGGTAGGTTACCATCACTTGATATCTATTTAATCTATTGTTTCGATCGATTAGTACGGTTCTTCGTCATTTTTTCTGTCTTATATCACGTTTCATTTGCCTTCACGTCAAGCCAGTTTGTTTCAGAGACAATCTCGAAAGAGATCAATATTGGCCACAAGTGACACAATACGATATTACTGCCTCGGTTTCTACTTGATTGATTTCATCGATTTTTGATTGACTGGTTAATGTTTTCGACGGCTAAATGCTGATTGCAGGGTGTTTCAAAAAGGCCGTCCATAAGTCGAACTATGAGGTTCATTACAGCTCTATTTGGGCTGTATCACAAAGACAGATTTCAGCCTGCTCGTTCAAAGATTAAGCGGGAACCATGTGTCAATATGTTTTGAAATAAACTTCTTTCCTTAAAGCATTCGATGACAGCCTAAAACTCTCATGCACGAATTGGGCTGTGGCCTTCGGGTCCCCTCCCCCCCCCGCTACCAACGGTGTCGTCTTGACATCGTTCACATATGATCAATAATGGTCAATTATGGCCAATCAGATATCAAAATTGGTACTATTAACCCACAAATGTGCTGATATCACAGATAAGAAAACCAATGGAGAGACGACACTGATGGGTACCAGCCATGGAAAGACAGCATCCACCAACTTGACAGAAAAGGCCAAGTCTCCATCTACCGACTCCGTACAGGGCAATGCAAACTCCACCAGCACCTGAAGAGACTTGGGCTCCATCCAACTGTCTATCCTGATATGATTCAGATTCCTGTTGTGGCTGACCTGCCTGCTGGTGATAACCTTGTAGACCATGTCGGCATCTTCGGGACAGATTTCCTCCTAGACAAGCCCATTACTTCTACAGTGGCCAAACTTAATTCCACAATGGAAAAGATGGCTTATAAATTTTCCAGGCGAGGTAGGGGCTTTTTGCCGAAAGTATTCAGACAAATATTCCACACAAGTGTAGATTTCCTTGCAGTTGCCACGGTGATATGGGGAGCCTCACGAAATACTGATGGTTGTCACTGGTTCTTAACGAGACATTTCCCTCTACGTGAACATATGTGTAAATTCAATAATATCAGCACATTTTTGACAGATTCTAAGGATTGCGTCTTCTGTTTCCCACTTGGCACCAAGCCTTAACTGGAATCTTTGCATGGGCGTTGTCGAAGGGAGATTAGGCAGTACCTTTACGGGAAGGGAGAATGGAAATCCCAATTTGCAGTGTCTGGTCCGTAACAAATTCATGGGAAACACCCTCAAAGGAACAATGCTTGGATATATTAGCTAGGTGTCTTTTCTTGTGTGTCTTACAGGGCGCTACGCCTCGACTGGAGTCCAGGGCATGGGATTCATCAAAGGAGGAACGGGCAATATGTATAAGGGTCGAGAGACAGTGAATCCCGACTTGCAGTTTGTGTTGCTCGACTCCCTAATGGGAAACGACCACGATTTCGGAGAGGTCATGGAGAAGAGCATGAACATTTCAAGCGGAGTAAGTGTCATTCCAACGAAATAAACTTCAGCGAACATGCTCTGCCTTTTTCCATTCTTGTTTCATCCTTTGATAATTGGCCAATAAATCAGTCTCCCGATGTGTGAGAAGTCTGCATGAATCCCAGAGTCAAATTTTTACCGTGTAATGTTTATGCACCGTCTGTCATTATTGATATTAGTTATGTAGAACAATCTATGATTAAAAATGAGAGACAAGTGATGTAATTGTCCTTTGGATCTAGTCAGAAATTATTGAATGGCGTAGGTGCACTACCGTCAATGCAAGCCAGATTAACTTGGACAAAATCACAAATGCGCATGTTTTCTTTTGCAGACGTTAACAGATTATTTTGCCGACAGGGCGGGTAGGCATGGCGTGTCTCTTCTCAGCTGCCTACTCAAGCCCAAAAGTAGAGGCACCGTTCGTTTGCGGAGTTCAGACCCACTTATTGATCCGAAGTGGTTGGAGGAGGACCGGGA